>NW_026067917.1:12461223-12469608 GCF_014885135.2 Alexandromys fortis
CTAGCTTATGCCCCAAAATAACAACACACAAACTGTATTCTTTTAAACACTGCTTGGCCCATTATATCTAGCCTCTTCTCGGCTAACTCTCGCACCTGGACTAGCCCATTTCTTATAATCTGTGTAGCCCACGAGGTGGCTTACCAGGGAGATTCTAGCCTACATCCATCCTGGGTCGGAGCTTCATTGCGTGTGCCTCGGAGAGCAGAGCTATAGTGTGTACATGGGAGAGAGGAGCCTGGCGTAGCTGAGCTTACTTCCTCTTCCTCCAAGCATTCTCTTCTGTTTACTCCTCCCACCTATGTTTTAACATATCAGGGCCAAGCAGTTTCTTTATTGCTTAACCAATGAAATCAACAGATTGATATATGACACTCCCACATCATATAATGGATCTAGATTCTAGAAATATCTGACACTAAAGGCAGTAGGTACTGATCCCAGTAATTAAAAGTCTTGGTGTGCCACAGAAATTCCCAGTCATCCAGTAGTCAAGGTAAAGTTATTCCCAGAAGAGTTTTCGGATCGCCTGTATTGGGTTACCTTTCCCACAAGGTGAGACTGGCTTAGGAGGTTGATGAGCCCACCAGATCACATAGCAGTTCAGTTAGCTTACTAGAAAATTCCATAAGTATCCCACAATGAAAAGGAAGTGAGTTCTTGGGAACATGTACCTTGCCTAGATCATAAGTTAAGGAACCTTCAATGCAGATATTGCTGACTGATAGTGTACCTTACAATCTATTAATCATTCCTAGCCTGGGCCACTTATTACATTAGTTTTTGGTCAGATAAAAATTTAGCAATTTTGATACAAATGTAAATCAGGAAAGTGTTAAAAGTCTTATTGGTGATCAAGCCAAGATTAAAGATTATTCCTGAGAAATACTCCCCTTTGTTATAAATTGAAGATGATCCTCTTCCATTTCAATTAGGAACACACACACACACACACACACACACATATATATATATATGTATATATACATATATGTGTGTATATACATATGTATGTATATATATGCCAGCTTTCTTGATAACAATAGGAATAAAATGAAAAGAAAACAAGCTATCTAACAAAGGTTCGGTGAAGGTTTTCCTTGACATCTTTGACCATGACCAAATCACAAGAACAAATTGGAAGATGTACCATTGCTCTCATTTGGGACTCTATGCCTGATCTCTAGGATAATGTGTTGGAACCTGGCTATAAAGATCATATAGAATAAATCTGGACACCATCCAATAATATGGCAGGTCTCTCCAAAAGAAAGGGGAGCAGGCAAAGCTACATAAGCAGTCATCTCCAATGTTCCAGGCATATTCCTTTTCAGTAACATATTGTCTTCTAAATATTTATACTCATACTTCTTTATATTAGTGCTTCCCTCAAACTTGACTGGAGGAGGTTCTGCTTTCAGTGGTTGCGAGTTAAGTCAAAGCTTATAAGTGATTTTTTTTAAATGCCAAGAATCAACAACTATTGTTCATCCCTAAATAGATCATCTATATCAACACCCCAAGGCTCAGTAACCATCAAGTAAGAGGAGGAATAAAATAAAATATTAGGTAGTAGATGTGGGAGCCCTATAAAATACTGTCTCCTGAACATGACAATTTGCACTCATAACGTACCCAAGAAATTTGCAAATTTAAGGCAAAAATATCATCTTTCTTGCAGCATTAATCTGACATAATTATTTATATTTTTTAAAGAAAAGATAACATTCTAGTTTGCTTTCTATTGACATGATAAGCAATGATATTAGGCAATTTGGCAAGGAAAGAACTTGCTTGACTTATATTTTACTTGTTCATTATCATTGGAATTCAGGAAAGGAGTTCAAGTAAGAGAATTGTCAGGACCTATGAAAGAAAGCTGCTCTAAAGGTTTGTTCTCTAGATTGCTGGTGCTCTGTTATTGTTCTTATGTTGAAATAATCTACACTTGTTGTTATGTTAAAATAATCTACACAAGTAATTATAAACAAATGACTGTAATTGAGTCAGTTAAGGGTATAAGAGTTTTTAAATAGTGACCAGAACCCTAGGTTTGTACCTTAAAAATATCTCTTAGTGCTGAAAATCAAGTGTATAGCATTTTTTTGAAGACAACAAACAAATATATCACCATTTGGAGGGGAGAATTACATCAATGAGGGGGTTTAACTAACCTTTCAATATGTGTCTTTTTAAGAGTTTAACAGTAGTTTCCAGATGCTTTATGACAATTATTTTTGTTTACACTTCTGTAGTTATTTAAGTTTTATATTTTAACGTGCACAAACATTTTTTTTTGTTGTTAAATACATCTGGAGCATGGTTTAGATCAGAGACAGTCCCTGCCAAGGCAGATGTAGCTATTTGTGGACAGAAGACTGAAGAGTATCTAGGAAACCACACACAAAAAAAAGTTAGGAGAAATGGTATATATCTGAATCACTTTACTATGACACAGGACCACCTGTTCAGAGTTGACAAAATTCTCAGTAAGCAGGCCCTCCCCGCATTAATCCACAATCATTAAAAGGGCCCCAGAGAACTAGCCACAATAACTCTGGAGTCTGTCAGTATGACAACTGAAGACCACAAGGAGAGAACATTAATGGGAAGAGTAGAACATGCTTTAGGTTCCTACTATAGATAAGAAGGGAAATTTGACACTAGATATGCACAAGATACACTGTTTACATATACAAAAATTTCAAAGATTAAATAAAAGTCATTCTATTTTTAAAAATATACCAAGCCGGGCAGTGGTGGCACGACTTTAATCCCAGCACTGGAAAGGCAGAGGCAGGTGGATCTCTATGAGTTTGAGGACAGCCTGGTCCACAAGAGCTAGTTCCAGGACAGGCTCCAAAGCTACAGAGAAACCCTGTCTCTAACCAACCAAAAGCAAAATGATCCTATTAATAAATAATTCTACTTGTGGGTAATATTACAAAACACTAAAATGAGATTCTTGAAAAATTCTTTTTCCAAATTCCTTGTGATATTTTTACAGTTTTATAAAAAAATCAAAAGTACCTTAATAATAATAGATAGGTGAGTATACAAAAAAAACTGTGTGTATATACCATGGAATCCTCTCTGGCAATTTTACCAAGAGAGTATCATGCCCTTTGCTAGAGCATAGAGGACTTGGAAGACATTTTGTTGTATGAGAAAAGCTAGACATTCATCTCAAATAATATGTGACCTAACAAAAACATTCAAACAAGCAGGTTATAAAAGATCCTGGCTGAAAAATAGAAATCAAGATGAAGATTGAAATGTAGTTTCAGTCACAGAAGACACGACTCTTAGAGACCTTTTTGCTTTAATTTATCTCAATCTATTGATGGGGAACCTCATTCAACCAATGGCCTGGTTAGGCTAGACCGGGTTGAGGCATGACTTTGGGTTCCCAAAAAAGCCATGGTCCTACCTGCTTGCCCCTCTCTTCCCTCACTCCACACCAAGATGTTGGACCCCTGTTCCTGATCCATAAATTTTCCTTTTTAATAAAGGAAAACCTTAATACACCCTATTCTGAGCTGGTGTGTGATTATTTGATTCATGCCCCCCCATCTGACGTAGCCTGACGTGTTCTGCTTCAATCTATATTGTATGAAGTAAGTTTGTATTACCTAATTGAAAGTATAAGGAGAGCCATCTTATAGATCAAGTTCCTCCTCCAATTGAAGCAGTCTTTTCTGAGGGAGCCTAGTTAAGTCTCAGAAATGAAAAGCACCAGAAATTAAACAACTAACAGGTCTCAGGTAATCCCTGAAAGATAAAATCTTTACAAGGCCCAAAGGGAGGTTATAACAATTAGAAGTAGAGCAATTAGGGAGTAGTAGCAATCAGAAAAGGAAACTTCCAACTTATCAAGGTGCGTGAAATTTTTGCAATGAAGTACAAAGACTCAACTTTTAGGTCATCATCTGTGCTAGAGGAGGATTTTGGTGATGTAGCTGCCTTTGAGTCATTCATGCTATTGTAAGTAATTCCTCTTTCATACTCTTGCAAGTAAGTCTAATATGTTTATTAATTTACCAAGTTGAATGAATTGTTCCACCCTCTAGTGTATATGTATGTATTGCATTCTGGTGTATGTACACAAAAGTGCTTGGATTATGCTTGAGAAAGATGCCAAGTGTAGCAAGAATTCTAATTGGTCTTAAGAATAAAAACCTGGAGTCAGATATTGTGATAAATGCTGAAAGATCAGAGACAAAAAAATTGAGCCACAGACCCTTCTTACTTCACGAACTTCTCAGCCCAATGTGGGCAAAGATTCTCTCTCCATGAATTGGCAATCTGAACACACTGATCTCTTGTCTCCTCCTGCCATATAGTCCTCTCTCCTTCCAGCTCTATTCCTTTCTGTCTCCATGTTTCTAGTACTAGGATGAAAGGCACATGACTCTCAAATACTTCTGTTAAAGCCTCCACCGCCTGACTCAGTTTCTCTTAGACTAGACCAATTTTTTTTTTTGTATCCAGAGGTGGCCTTGAATTCACAGAGATATCTCTGCCTCTGCCTTTCAAGTACCGGGATTAAAGGTTTATGCCACCATTATCTGTCCTCCGTGGCTAAGTGGTGGCTAACTCTGCACTCTGATCTTCAGGAAAGCTTTATTTGTTAAAGCACAACATAATGTTACCAAAGACAAGTGTTCTTTATAAGAATCTCACTGTTATTTCCTTAAGACTCCGCCTCTTATTGAACTTAGACTGAAGTTGTCAGTCATTAAGCACCAAAAGTCCTCCTGCTCTATATTTATAGGAACACATAACTAAACTATATTTATATGTGTTCCAGAACTTTCAATTTAGATCCCATACTTGTGCAGTAATTGCCCTTAAGACTGGTCTTCTCTCCAGTCTCTGGAATTATGGTTTGTTTGTCATTAGTTTCATATACAAAGCATTTGTGCACAAGTGAGGGGGAAAATCACACATGATCTCATGTTTAATCTTTCTTTCTCTTATTTTCTCTCTTTCTTCTCTTCGAATATTTCTGAAGATTGATCTCAGTAGGCAATACATTTGATCTATATCACTAGCTCACCATTAAATGATTTTCTCTAAAGAATAAAGATAAGAAACAGCTAAGGATAATGATTAAACTAGGGATATTATGTATGGTGTTAACAGAAAAGGGAACCCTCCTCATTCTGTATCTCATTTGCTTCCATACCCTGACAGTCAACACCAATTTGAACTGAGAGTATATAAACTTGAGATTGTCGGTTTTGTCTCAATCAACTCCAGGCTCCGGCTGACTACCATACTAAGGCAGATGACAGAACATTTTGTCACACGCATTAAATAACTCTTCAAGAAAGGGTGATGAGGAAAATTATCCCTACCTTTTAGACCTGAAGACTTCTGTGAGCCTTCATGCATGGACATCTATTTCTATATCAGACTCCAAAACTGTGCCTGCTCCTTACTAGCATTGGAATTTATCTCAAACTTGATCTTTGAGGCACCATGTTCAACCCAGCGATGGAAGTTCATGTTTGTTGTAGAGACTGACATAGTATGTCTTGCTCTGTAAGACCCACTTTTCTGAAACCTTTTCTTTTTACAGACTTGTTCCAGAAAAAGCTGCTCTCAGTTGGCATCTGGAAGATGACCCTGCAGCCTGGAGTTGCGACCTAAGCCATAACCTGTAGGTTAGTTCCTTCCTATGAAGAGAGGTTCAGACCTTCTTTTCTTTTCTTTCGTTTCTGTTATCAATCCTGAATAATGATGCTCTGTTGTGTTCTAGTTACTATTCTTATTGGAAATTAGAGGATGTTCAGAAAAATGATTTTGTCTTTTGACCTTTCAAGAAGAATGGATTATGGGAGACTCCTACTCTCAGGGGTCTCTGATTACTACCCCTGTAGTTGTAGCAATACAGAGAAGTTTCAAAATTCCTTTTTCCTGGCCTTTGGTATACCTGTTCACAACTGCTTACATCACTGAGTTGATGTATAGAAGTAGACACCCTGTGTTCTGGAACTTTACCTCCCCCCTCTCTCTGTGGACTGTTGGTCATCCTTACTGTGCATTGGTGAAGTAAACAATCTCTAAAAGAAATTATATGCTGGAGCTTGGAGGCAGAAAGCAAGCAGAATAATGAAACTATTAATGACATTTTTTGTAGCTGAACACAGTTGTTAGAGGGTACTAAGAAATTCAAGATGATGGTAGTGACAGAACTCCACATCTAAGGACAGTGGCAGACAATGATTAGAATATGAAATATTTTCTAAGTAATATAAAATTTATTTCTAAAAACATTTTGCTTTATGAATCATGGTACATATGTAATTATGAAATGCAGTTGATGTTTATTAATTAGCTCAAATATTTTAAGACTGAAAATATGACATTAAAGCAATATAAAATCAAAGTAGACATAAAATAATACCTGCACGAAAATTCAGTTTGGCTAGAATAACTTGTCATAAAAAGTGACAGTAATAATTGCAATAAGAAAATTAAATAATTTTCTGTAGTACTTTCTCTCGAAAGGGGTCACTAAAATTGCAATAGGCTGTGTGTGGGCTGAAGTCTGCAAATGAGAAAATGAGTAAGACACATGTTGCTATAACACAAGTCAGTGACAAAGGCTCTTCTTACCTTTAAACTTTCTCTATCTTACTGGATACTGGTTTCCTTTCTTTTTTTAAATAGTAATCCCAGTTCACCTCCCTTCCTCCCCTCCCCTCCTCCCACTCCCCCAACATTTTCTCACCAAACTCCCCATCTGCTCATCAGAGAGGAAAGGCCTCACATCAACACATCGAGGCAGAACTAATGTCTTCCCTCTTTTGCCTAGGCTGAGCAAGGTTTTTCTTAATAGAAAATGAGCTCCAAAAAGCCAAATCATTCATTACCAATTCTTCCTGGCCCCACTGCCAGTGGTCCCACAAATTGCCCAAGCTACCCACTGTCACCTGCTTTAAGGGGGACCAGATCTATCTTATGAACATTTCTTGGTTGTCAGTTCAAGAAATGTCAGCAGAATCAGTGAGCTCCCACTAGTTTGAGTCAGCTGTTTCTGAGGGTTTCTCCATCATGGTCTTAACCTCTTTGCTCATGTTATGTTTCACTTAAAATGATTTATATAGAGATGTCTTCAATTTCCTTGCTTTAAAATGTTTTTCTAAAGAATAGTAAATCTCTGGAATTTTGAACTAACTCTAATATCGGGGTGGGGCAGAGTTAGTGATTAGTATTGCTACTTGAAGGATCAAATGAGAAGGGATTTACAAGACAGATTTTCTGTGATGGTAGTATTGATCCTTTCTAAAAGCATAAACTCCCTTGTTTCTGTTGTATGTAAATATATTCCAATGGTAAATATTTTTCCTTTACCATGCCTACTTTAATATGCATTTGGTAGACTGTTTTGAAATGGTTAGGAGGTATGGGTCTTGTTGAAGATGGTATGTCACTGTAATTGGGCTTAGATGGTTCAAATATCCTTGCCATCAAATGTAAGCTCTCACTTACTGTTCCAGACCATGCCTGCTGCCCTACTTTCCACCATGATAGAAATGAACTAGCCCTCTGAAACTGTAAGCAAGGCACCAATTAAATGTTTCCTTTTGCAAGTTACCTTGGTCATGATGTTACTTTTGGCAATAGAACAGTAACCATGACACTCAGGAATAAAGAATATATTGATAATGAATGTGTGCACTTAGCATTTTTGTTCTGTTTTTTTTTTTTTTTTAGATTTTTTTATCCTTTAAAGAAAAGAAAAATTACAAGTTAAAATGTCAATTGACAAGAATACCAAGGAAGAGCAGGTGTGTGTGTGCGTACATCATTATCACCCAAATTAAATGAGGAACATGAATTATTTTGCAATTCAAATGAAAAAGACAAATACAGTAAATTAATACTGATCATTAAAGCCAGAGGTGCATGTGCTTGGACGTAATAAATGGTTGTAAATTTACTCACACAGAATCATTCCAATCACAAAGTAAATTTTCTTTCAAATATCCTGGTCTCTAAGTAGTGAGATACTGGGCTGTGGATAGTGATATTGGAGTTTGAATAATGGTACACTGGACTCTCGATCTTGATGCTGCCCCTTGTATATTTGTGAAACTGACACCGAGCAACTTACTTAGCACTTCTAAAAGCTTCTTTTCAGAAAGAGGTGAGCTTTGCTATATAGTCAATCAAATGCCAGGATTTATTTTAAAACAATTCTAGCCTGTCTTGGCAGAAATGGGGGAAATACGAGAGTATGGGAGAAGAATGGCAAGTGTAAGAGAAAAGTCTGCTTTGAATAAGAAGTAATAATAACTACACAAATAAATCTTCAGAAAAAAATCTTCCAAGATTTGCCATATCTTACCATTGTCCAATATTGTTCATAATAAG
>NW_026067917.1:12469798-12497933 GCF_014885135.2 Alexandromys fortis
TATATAAAGGATGTTCCATCATACTACAAGGACATTTGTACAAATATGACCAGAGCAGCATTATTTATAATAACCAAAACCGGGAAACAATAGAGGTGCCCCTCAAGTGAAGAATGGATAAAGAAAATGTGGTACATTTACACAATGGAGTACTACTACTCAGCAGTAAAATAAAAAAAAAACAATAATACAATGAAATCATATTTGCATGCAAATGAATGGAACTAGCAAAAAAGATCCTGAATGAGGTGACCCAGACCTAGAAAAATGAACATGGAATTTACTCACTCGTAAGTGTATACTAGCTGTAAAGCAAATAATAATGAGCCAGGACCATAGAGAAAGCAAGTATCAATGTGAACCCTAAGAAAGCATAAATAGATACACCCGGAAAAGGGAAATAGACAAGATCTCCTGACAAAATTGAAAACATGGGAGTGTGCAGAGAAGGGAGGGTGGAAGGGGAAGAGGAGGGGAGAACATGAGAGATGAGGAGAAGTTGAGGTAACTGCATAGTTGAAATGGAGGAAGGACAGAGATGAGAGCAACTAAAGAGATATTTGATTGAGGAGTTAGGAGGAAACCTGCCAGTAGACAAATCCCCAGGATTCCACAAGGATATCTCCAGCTAAGACCCTAAGCAATAGAGGAAAGTGTGCCCAAACTGACCTTGTAGTCAGGTTGATGAATATCTGAAATGTCACCATAAAAACATTCATCCAGCAACTGATGGAAACAGAGGCAAAGAATTGCACTGGAGCATTGGGATGAGCTCTGAAAGTCCAGTTGAAGAGTTGGAGGAGTGAAAATATGAGCAAAGAAGTCAAGACAATGATGGAGATACCCACTGAAACAGTTTACCAGAGTTAATAGGAGCTCACAAAGTCCAGCCAGACAGGGAAGGAACCAGTATAGCACCAAACTAGACCCTCTGGATGTGGGTGACAGTTGTATGGCTGGGGCAGACTGTGGGGCCATTAGCAGTGGCAACAGGATTTATTCCTACTATTTATACTGACTTTTGTTAAACTATTCTCTATGGATGGAAATCTTGCTCAGATGAGATACGGTAGGGAGGGCCTTGGACCTTACCCAAAGCAGTGTGCCTTACCCTCTCTGAGGAGTCGATGGGGGGCAGGTAGGGGAGAGGTGGAGTGAGTGGATGGATGGGAGATAATAGGAAATGGGATTGGTATATATACTGAAAAAATAAAGTTTGTTTTCTTTATTAAAAAATAAAAGAAAAAAGCCCTCATGATTTAGCAAGCTATGGAGGGATGCTTATGATGTATACCTGTATGTACTTGGCTTTAGTTCTAGGTTCCTGATGTTCTTTTTCATTGGTCACTATTCTTTTTCTTATATCATTTTGTAGACTCTTAGTTATTTGTTTTCAAATTGTTCCTACGTGCTTATGAAACAAATCTTTTTTTTTACAGGAAATAATATTCAGTTTATATTTTTATTGATACACCATCGATCTTTAGATATAGAAGGTGTAGGCTCAATTCACTTCATTTTTGTAGACATTGCTCAGTATCTCTTGTTTTTATATGTGTGTGTGTATTGTGTTGTATGTTACACACAGAATATAGAATAGAATCATTGTAAAGTAATCAATTAAATGTTGTGGCTGGCTCTGTGATATAAACTGTGTTCCAATCCTTCCCCAAGACTTCAAGTAGGTACTTTAGAGAGCAATAATGTTACAAGCAAGGGAAAGACATAAAAAAGATGTGAGCCTGTATGTGCACCCACATATGCATTTTCATTGACAGATCTTTGACCTGAACATTTCTGCCTTTGTTTGTTTAAGCTGTTTTGTTTTGTCCATTTTTATTGGCGCAAGGTCCACATGATTGGTGGATGGAATAGTAGACTAAAAAAAAAAAAAGACTCAAGGTATATGACAAAGAACTTTATACTTAACTGACATTTTGCTGTTCTTTGTGTTCTCTTTAAGGAAGTGACTAAATCAGCCCCTTCAAAATACACCCATGCTAGAATCTGACAAGGCAAATGGGAGGAATATGTATATCAAATTTTCTTACCATAATAGTTAGGCATGGAGAGATGCTTCAGCTTAAGAGTACTGGCTACTCTTCCAGAGAATACAAATTTGGTTTCAGCACCCAGTTCAGGTAGCTCATAACTTCATGAAACTCTAATTTAAATGGTTATGATACAAACCTCTGGTCTCCCCAAGCATTGTACTTATATGCATACAGTCATACAGAGACACATGTGTACTCATAATTACAAATATATTAAATCATTTTAAAAATAAGAGTAAGCAAATTTTAATATCTAATTGAAGTAATTAAAATATATGATGAATACATAAATTTCCATACTTAGTATTGAAACTGAAATGACAATGACTTAGAATGGCATCTGGTGGTGATGACAATGTCTTAGAATCGTGTCTGGTGGTGTAATGTTTAGCAGTAGTTTCCTTAGGAAGAGGTGGGTCTCTGAGTAATTTAAATATTTCTATAGGACATTAGAAGGAGATGATCAACAGAACTCAATTGTGATATGTCTATTGCTATGCATCTCTTACATAGACCTAAATACAGTACCAGATGCATCTGTACAATTGTGCCTTCCTTTCTTTATTCAGCACATGAAATGACTTGTGTGAAATTGATTCTGTGGCAGAGAAAATAAGTTGGTAATGAAGAGAGTTAAGGGACACTAAGTATAGTTGTATAAGAGCAGCTAAGGGGAAGAGGAACATTTTTTTCTTAGAGGAGAATGAATAAGACAGCTGTGTGCAAATATTTCAAGTATTGTCATGTGGCTATATGGCCCCAAGGATGCAAACTACAGCCAATTTTCTGGGAGACTATAGGGACTTGGATTTCATCATAAAATAAGAGATAAAAGCCAGATCCATTTGAACACGAAGCAAGTACTCTCAGAAGGTAATTTGTAGCTGTCACTAGAACAATTCAAGTGTAGGCAGGGGACAGATACTTCAGGGGGGAAATTGTAGAGGAGATTCAAGCAGAAGAAAGAGTTGAATGAGATTATGGTTAATTTTTCCATTCTATACCAGAGAGTTTGTATTTTTATTGCCCGAGGACTGTGCTAGAATCCAGAGTTGTGCGAATTAAAACGGAAGGTTTTATATGGAAAGTGAAACTATGGGTTTCAGAGGGGAAGAAAATGGACGCAATGGGTGCACTGGGAATTGTATAAGCCAGATCAACACAACTGAAGGAATTTAAAATCTGTAAGATAAATTGGAGATAAGCGGGATAGAAAAGCTATGAAATAATAAGCTAGTATAAGAATGCTTTTATGTTTTCACAAATAAAAATGCTCTGTGTGAAGAAGCATGCTAACTGCTTAATAAGGCTAAACATTTCAGAAAAGTAGACTTTAAACATTGTACTCACCAAAGGAACGTGTGATGCGTTTTACAAGAGCTGCCTCATACAAAAGGATATTCTATGTCTGTATAAATTTAATTATTAAAATTATAACAAACAGATAAACTGCTGGGTAGGTTATGTGGGTAGTGTGCAAAAAGCTCACAGTGCACACACACACAAATACACACACATTCACAAACACATACACATGCACACACACACACACACACACACATGCACATACAGAAATTACAAAGTCAGAATAAGCAGATTCTAGTTTGTCTGTGCATTCCAGTTTTGTGGGATTTCACTTAACATAGGTCCCAGATATTTTCTATCTGAAGCACTAAAACTATTCTTGCTCAAACCTCTTTTGGTTTTCTTCCCCTAAGACATTTCTATCATTCCTATACATCCGACATCAATGATAATTATTATATTTTCTCAAAGCTTGGGCTGCATTTTATAACACTCTTACTTGGGCAATCTTTGAACACCATCAGCTAGTCTAAGGAAAGGTGCTTTGAAACTTGAAAGTGTCTCGAGCTCATTTATAGTGTCCTTGGAGAAGCTCATGTGAAAGACATTCAGGTGAGGTACGAGACTTAAAAACAGGTCTGAAAAGCAGTGTTTTCACATGACATGACCTCAAAATGCTATGTTTTCAACAGTACCTTTTTTCACAGTTGGAGAGAGAGAGAGAAAGAAGAAAATGAAGATACATCAGAAGGGAATGAAGCCCAGTCAGATACTAAGCGTTACAGAGGTTCACACAGAATAGTAAAGTAATGCAAAGACAAGGGAGGCGGGAGGAAAGGGGAGAAGAGGAGGCTATTTGGGTGAACACTGTCAAAGTGCATGATATTCTTGGAGGAAAATGTCTCTGTGAAACCCATAACTATGTACAATGAATATATTCCAAAGTACAGCCTTGAGGCCTCCTGCAGGATTTCATGTGAGCTCTCGGAGTTGTTGTTCCTCTAGCTTGCAGGGTTCAGAGCTCAAAGCCACAATAATTTGCCGAGTTTGATAGCAAAATTCTGGGAATTTCACCCTGAGAGATGCATGAAATGTGTTTACTTCAGAGGGCAAAACAGATACGGGCCTTTCTCTCTGCTTGGCTCTCTTCCTTTTCCTTCTTGCATCTCTCATTTGTTTTTTTGTTTTTTTTTTTTTTTTACGAGATGAAGGGATTGAACAATTTTTCAGTGCTTAAATTAGACTGCAGGCCTGGGATGGGTGATATTGGTGGTCAATTTTATATCTTGTAGACTCTCCCAGGAAGCAAACATTTGCACATAACTGTGAGGTGTCGCGCCCGCATCGACCAGCAAGGAAGACGCAACACCGGACCTCTTCTTGCCAGCAGTTTATTCAGGACCTTGTTCACAGCAATCTTTCTCCTTCTCTTTCTCTTTCTCTCTCTCAGGGCAAACATCTCCCAGCACTTAAAAAGGCACAGGCCGCCAACCCCAGATTGCCAGGTGGGCACTGCCCATAGGTCCACGCATATGCAAGCAGCTGACAATCATTGCGTGATAATAGCATGAGTCAGGCCTTAGCCATAATAGGAGTTGATTATCCCAGAGAGCACTCCCTTTTGGGTGGAAGCCAGCACCATCAGGTGCAGCTCAAAGCAGCTCTCTACACATCATCATCAGGTGAGGCTCCACGCAGCTCTCTACAGTGAGGGATATTCTAGAGCAAATACAAAGAGATAAAATGCTCACCTTAAACATGAGCAGCTCTGTCATGGCTGGTGTGTTAGCTATAAAAAAATATAAACATACTGAATACAAGACATTCATTGCACCCTACATTCTAATTTCAGAGACAAGGTGGCCACCTATCCCATGATTCCACTACAATGACATCACAACAGTGATGTACTCCACACTTTCTTTCATAAGTTGATTTTGTCCAGTACATCTTAAAACTATGAGAGAAGTTGCGAACACAGAAAAGATACCAAGAAATAACCTACTACTGTGAAAAACAGGATTTTGTGTTTTGTATCTCTTTGGTACTAGTTTG
Source organism: Alexandromys fortis (assembly GCF_014885135.2). Lineage (NCBI taxonomy): Eukaryota > Metazoa > Chordata > Mammalia > Rodentia > Cricetidae > Alexandromys > Alexandromys fortis. Next base: position 12,475,213 of record NW_026067917.1, read on the forward strand.
CTGGGGAAATGTGGGGCATGTGGGAAAGTTTAGAAATACTCAAAAACCTGTAAGTAGACCTGAACATGTGCATTTGCAAAATCACAAAGCCAAAAGGAGCAAACAGTAGGGACGAAGCTTCTGAAGTTTCAGAGAGGAACTAAGACTCAGCATTTTCTGGGACTGTGCCATCTCATATGATATTCTCACAAACAATCGGCCTGAACTTTGCCTTTTCGAAGAACTTGGAGAGTCTAACTTCAAAATAAAGCACAGATACATTTTGGAGAATAAATCTCAAAAGGAGCTAGTACCAGGCTGTATCAAGTTCACACGGCAAAGCTACTAGCAAGGTTTACAATGAGTAGGGGAAAATATAAAAAGTATGCAGGTCGATGGACAAAGAATGCCATGCATGCTCTGAGAAAGCAGCAGTAGTAATTGAAAAAGATTAGCACCATTAAATAGAAATATGTTCTAAACTGGAACAATAGGAAGATTGCTCTGAAGGCAAGATCTCCAGACATGCAAGGGTCCATGCTGAAAAGTTCAAGTTCATTTGATAAGAGATTAAAAATCAACGGCCTAAGGAAGTTTTTCCCTGTGGTTGATCTTCAGCACACAGAGTGCAAGGTAGTTCAGGTTCCGTGGTTGGCTCTATGGTGCTTGCAGAAGGACGTGGCAGCATTTTCCATGTGGTGCTGTCTTTATAGTTATGGTAAATGAAGGAATTTTTAACCGAGCATGTAAGTGAAAGGTTTCACTACTCCAAGCCAGGAGCCTAAGGAAGCTCTTCTCTATGATCAACCTTCATGGCAAACAGAATGCAAAGTAGTCTGGTACCATGGTGCTTGGCCTCAAGATGCTAGCAGAAGGACTCGACAGCATTGTTTATGTGGTGCTGGTTTTACAGATGTACTAAATGAAAGATCAAGGAGTCTTTGGGGATAGCTCCAGGGAGCCAGAAAACCTCTGAGACTGAGCAATGTGTAGATGGAAGATTCTTTGTATTGAGACCCTACGAGATTGCTACATGAACCTATGGAGGGGTTTATATTGAAATGGAGAATAAAAGATGCTGAAAATATAAAAACTATGGGATTCCCCTCGAAAGGGAGCTGTGGGTGCTTTAGAGAGCAGAGGAGGAGGCCTGGATTTCATAATATTGGAGTCCAGAGGAGTACATCATGAACTCCAGGCTCCTAGCATACACACCAGGTTTTGTGCTTTCTCTACTGGTTTTCAATCTTTCTTTGGCCCAGTCATTGTAGCCTTGCCTACATTACTAGTTTTAGAAAGGGTAATGCTTATAATGTGTCCTTTTATGTCAAAAGTGAACTCATAACAAATTCTCTAAGTCTGTGCATGTTTGTATATTTACAGGCATGCCACAGTATGAATATTGAGGTCAAAGAATAATCTGTAGAAGTCATTTTCTCTCTGATCATATGATACCTTCATATCAGATTCAGGGATATTAGGCATGGCAGTTAAAATCTGTACTCACTGTGTTTTCTCACTAGCCAAGTACATATACTTTTAAAGAGAGTTGCAAGTATTTGAAAAAAAAATGAACAAATTTGAAGATTGAATGTGTAGGCTGAAGGGGGACAAGGAAAATCCACCGTTGACTTGAAAAAAAGACCTAGGCCAAGGACAAACACACAGATCCTGACTTGACCCCAGGACCAGGGCTTGGAATCACACCAATCTTAGAGCTTGCCCAAGAGTCAGACTGTAGAATTCCACTAATCCCAGGGCACAGAATTCCACAAATCCCTGAGGTCCCTGAGCTAAAAACCCCACACATGAAAAAAGTCTATATAATGTCTATACCATGTTCACTATGTTGCTGTTTCTCACCTAACACTGTTATCCTTCTGCATTCCTACTTCCCAATAAAACTCTTGAATGAGGTTTTTTTGTGCAGTGTAACATTTTTATCAGAGCAGAGCCCAGATGTAACAACATTTGCTAGAGCAGAGAAGAGAGGAGCAGAGCTGTAACACTTTTGCTAAAGAAACTTTCCCCTAGCAGAGCAGAGTTCTTACAAATTCTTCACTGGAACAGATCAGAGCTGTAACAACTTTCACTGCATAAACAGAGTTGTTACCCTGGCGTTGGGGAAACATTTCCCGGAGGCAGGACTATAAACTGGTAAATTTATGGTGACTTTGTAGTATTACCTGGCCCTCAGTGCCAGGATACAGACTGAGTGTATTTTGTATCATGAGATGCCTATGGACCAGTGGGAACTAGGATTAGGAGGTTATGTTTTAAAGGTGGTATGCTTGCATGTTAAGTTGACAATGGATGTGTGATGCTTAACAGTGATTTAGAATCTCTTTGTGTGTGGGGGGGAACCTCTGGCTATATTTGTGAAGAAATTTCTAGACCAGATTACTGAAGTGGATAGACCTACCCTAATTATGGTAGCACCATTTCATTGGCTGAAATCCTGGGCTGAAAAACAGGAAGTAGGGCACTGCAATGAAGAAATGACCTTCAGTATTCTCTGCCTCCTGTTGCCCCAACTTCACTGCTGTGATTGATGTATCCTAAACTCTTAGATAAAACATTTTTTTCGTTCAGTTTCTTATGTCATGCATTTTGTCACTATAATGAGAAAGTAACAAAAACAGATTTTTACTCTTCTAAGAACTATATATGGTCAAATTAATATCAGAAATTATATTTTCATATATCTGAAGAAATTCTTCTTCATAATATTTCTGAAGAAACGTCTATTTGCCACAGATAAATTAGAATGAATGTAGTATCAGTGAATATTAAAGTGGCACTGTTTTCTCTTGAAATATGAATTCCTAATTTAACACAGTACCTTTGGAAAGATGGCAAGATTTAGCCAGTATAGTTACTGAAACTTGGGAGATTCTAAGTGTTCTTTTGAAGAAAAAAGCCAGATGATGGACTGGATTAAAAATGAAGTTTTAAGAAATTATCCCTTCTGTGAAGAGGTGATAAAGAGACAGATTGTTTTGTGATGCCATAGATCTGACAACTACTTCAGAAAAATGTCAGGACTGACCCACTCAGGGCTTCCCAGCTTGTCTGTGTAGTAGTTACAGGAACACCTATGTTACAGGTATGTGTATCATTATGAGGGGTCATAAAATTATGTGTAACCACATATTATTTAAATACCTCAAAGGCACATAACTATTTTACAAAAGTAGATATATTTCATAACTTTGTATGTAATGATAACTGACAAGTAAGGTTCCTTATGTTTTACTGGTTTTAGATTGAAGGAAAATACTAATTTGATAAAATTAATATGGTAAAAATTATTGAAATAACATTGAAGTACCTTAAATATATTTAAATGCACGATTGAGTGAACACAAGAAACTGGAGAATGTATTCACTGTAACAGAGATTGTGGGAGAGGTTATATTCTGCCACTTCAAGAATGGAGAAAAAATCTTGGGAGAAGTCTCAGTTTTATCAACAGGTCCTGCGCCTTTAAAGTGCAATGCGTAGAATAGAGCAAATCCAGAATGTGAAGAACACAAGAAAGATATAGACATGACTGTGTCAGTTTGAGTAAAAACTTAGGTATCTAGAGCCAAGTCAAACATCAGAAATTAAAATTCAGTCTAAGAAATTCAATACATCTGCATGAAAATATGATGAACGTCTTGATTTTAGAACAAACAAAACAAAACAGCTTTCAACTACAGATGAAGTTGAATAAGAGATTTGTCAGGAAAGATACTTCTCCAGTTACTTAGGAAGGCTACCTAGAAGAAATAATCCCAGAAAACATGACTTTTCTCAGATTGTTATATCTGAAAGAAATATTAGTCCCTCCCAATATAACTGGCTATATTGGTCACTGGAAGTAAATGTCCCCCTGGATTAACACACAGCTTCTGTGAATATTGTATGCATGGGTACCTGTGCTTTAGCTTTCTTATGATTCTGTTAGTCAGCCTCCTTTAGGCAGACACTATATTCCTTTTGTCTCAGTACCTAGAAGATGGCAGTTTTATCCCCCATATTAGGCACTCGGTGTGTCAGATGCATTGATGGGGTAAATAGAGCAAAAACCCATATCTCTTTAAATCTCACAGCACACATTAAAAGACAGTGAGGGAAGTCTGGAATAAGTGATCTTAAATGATTTGCTGTCATGAATTTAAAGACAGCTCATTGGCAGATTCTGAACTCTGTGAGAATATAAAAAATGTTAAATGACTGATAATATACATCATAGGGTATATTAAAATATTTGGCAAACATAGTCCTCACAGATTATTTCCTGACAAATCTTTTTTCTTTGCCATACTAATATAACAGCTTTGTATGGTCTACTGTGACTAAATTAAAGTGTGGAAGAAGATGCAGCAATTTGACAGCAAGCTGATTTGGGACACACATTAAAGACGTGAACGACACGTAGAACAGATCCATTCAGGTCCCATTGGATAAGAGTATCAGTTTCACATAGTATTAACATACTAATGCAGTGACTCTTTGTCCATATAAGCTAAGGACTAAAATCAGAAATGGGTATCCTTTCTGTGACAATGTAAGCAGAGATTGTTTGCTGCTGTTGGAATATTATCTATGTAGAAGAAGAACTTTTACTTAAAATGGTAAAATGAAAAACTACTTCTGTGTATGCTTCAAATACGTCCATCATGAAGGAATCCACTTCCTTCACCCATGCAGTGGGCCTTTTCTTTTGAAAAGATGAGGGTCATTAATGTTGAGAAAGAAAAGGAATTTAAAAATTACGAAAGTATCTGATGTTATTAAATTCTTTTTGACAGAGAAAGTATTCTCTTTGATTTTGTGGGGTGGATTAACAGCCATAAGAAATTTATTTTTCAAAAGGCTACATCACATTCTTCATTTGATTCTCAATTTAACATAAGCCTTGATTTCCATCTTCTTTTATTTCAAGAAGCAAAAGGACTTGAAAGGTTTGCCTTTGTGTGCTGCTTTGCTTCTCTTGGCATCAATCTTGAAGTACACATTTGGTAGGTTCACCTACCAAGTTGGTGCAAAACCTTTCAGATCTAGATATTGTCTCTGGCCCCAAGTATAGAGTACTAATAATACCCCCATGTATCCATCCATTGGACAGCGAAAACCTGAAGCTACTCAGTGTAATTCATTTTGCCTGCACTAGCTCAGTAAGCCTTTCATATTATTTCTTGCCGTGGCGTTTGCTTCTGATAATTGTCTTCTAAGCAGGAGGCCCTTGAAGTTCTAGACGCCAAAGTCTTTAAGTGGTATGGAATTATTAAATCATTAAATTTTCTATGTGAAAAGTTGCCCGGATAAATAAATCTTCTAGCTTATGCAAATTTTGTCTATCAGAGATTCCTGGGATGTCTATTATCGTTGAAGAGGTAGAAGCAACTTTGCCAAGCGTGTATAATCTTTCACTTTCCGTCTTGGAAAACATTGTACCACGGCTGGAAAAGCGTTAAGTTGATAGAAATTTATTAAGTTCCCATAGAGACAAGATGAGAGTGTTTAAGTGGAAGGCAAGTTAGCCTTTGTCACTGGGTAGTATAGTTTTGGATCACTGCTTTCGGGTTCTTACCGTTTTTAGGTATTGAAATATATATTCAACTAAAATATTTGGAGGAAATCCAATCTATAACGTGTGCACAGGGCGATTTTCTCTGCTTACTCCTGTCAAGTGCCTGGAGCCAAGGCTTCATAGTCTCCCTTCTACTCTTTCATCTTCTGATGAAAGCCTACCTGCATCACCCTCTGAGTACCCACAGGTCACAATTTATCGAGATCATTGGTTCCTGGGGAGAGACGGATTTGAAAACAACAGTATCAAGTCACCTTGACGTGACTAAGGCAGTAGTAATATATAGTTCTGTTCATTTGCTTAATAAAGTTTTAAAATACCCATGATTTATATGAAGTAAAAACATAACTCCTTCTTTCTAGATTGTGTAAACCGATGAAAGAATGTCAGAGTTTCAGGGCCCATGGGCACCTGGCATTTGTGTGGAAGCCAATGGTACATTTTGAAATTAAGGATCCATGCTTGATGATGAGCAATTGTGTGAATTTCTAGATAAAAAGAGAAATTAGAAAAATTAAAGAAGAAAGTCCTATCTGAAATTCTGAACCATTCAGGAGAGAGAGTGTTCCATTGTGTCGTTATTAGGTGGTCAGGGGCATTAAAGAGTGAAACCTGTGCTGTAGGCTACAGTGTTGGTTCAAAGGGTACCTCTAGGAAGTTTGGCCTATAATGAGGAAAGAATCTTAATATAATATAAATCTGAGAACATGTTTATATTGGGAATTAAAAAAGCACTTTTTGTGACTGACACAGTGTACAAAGTACCAAGATCAATTTATGTTAAACACATGCGGAAGAACATATTGAGTTCAGGAAATTCTTTTTTTCAGACAGGGTTTCTCTACTAGGGTAATATTTGACTCCTGACTTTTACTGATAAAGATTAATTAGATGAATACTTCACATTGAAAACTTAAAAGCAAGACACTGCAAAGGACTAAGCTTTGATTCCTAGTACTTGATATAGTATTCCCTACTGTATGTTGTGAATATGTTTTATCACCATTTAGATAATAATACATAGATTAATAGAAATGGGTTAATATAAGATGTAAGCGTTAGTTAATAGGAAGTTTGAGCTAATCAAACAAACAGCATTGCGATTAATATAATTTCTGTGTGATTATTATGGTCTAGATGGCTGGGAAATGAAAGAGAAATCTCTGCTTACAAATTGGTGCCCATACATATGAGGCTAATTCATGTGGCCAGCAACAAATTTCACTTCTGTTGTTTGTATGCCCACTTGTGAAGAGGAAAGTAGCTGAGAATATTTCTGCTGAGCAGTAACCCCACCTGGACACATAACTGGATCAGGTATGATAGGTGTACACAGTTAGGAAAACATGGTAGATTTCTGCCACCATACATGGAGACATTTCAAGGCTGCACAGTGCACCGCATGGCAGATTTAGTTTTTACTCTGAAAAAGGGGTTTAAATGCTGCGTGATACTACCCAGAGTGGAGGTGATGAACATTACTCCCACCCAGCAGTCACAGAGCTGATGGCAACCATACCTTTGCCATATTGAAAGACCAAGAGAGGTGGAGTCAGTATCCAGAGCAGACGTAACCACACTGCTTACCATATTAAAATGCTCACTGTCAGAAAAGGATTTCAGATGCACACTAGGGCATATTCAGACATAAAAAACCTCTAAATGAGACACAGTGTATTTAAAAATGTATATAGGTTTGGGAGAGAGAGGAAAAATAGTATAGACAGTTATAAAAAAGAAGTGAAATCTTTAAAGAGACAGTAAAGGTAATATAAAAGAGTGCAGAGAGTCAGATTAAAGAAGAAAAGAAAAATAAGCAATGTAAAGATGGAAAATACAGAGTCTGAACTATGCATACTATTGTGTATTTTATTTAATTGTTTTACTGCAGAGAGACATTTGTTTCTGGGGGCTGCTAAGGAAAATCAACATAAAGGTGTCTTGCCTACAAAATTTGAGTCTAAGGATATGTTGCTTTGGAAAATATGTTCTGCTTTTCTTTCCACAGAAGATGTTAACCTGTGGATTCCTTCTAGCCTAATGTGGTTTGATGGGATAATACCCCCTAAATGTTATGTATGAACCATAAAATTAACTTCACCCATCAAACAGCAAGGAGCAGTTTGGAGAAAACTACACGTAAATTCCCAAAATGATTCCTTATAATTGTTTGTCTAAAAGGGGATGGGTATAAGCCATTAATGGTCAGAATTGCTTTAAAAATAAAAGAGATATGATATAGAGATGAATACTTTGCATTGGTATGTATCTTTATATATTGATACAAATTTAGGGACAATTTAGTTATATTATTTCTGTTCTTGTTTAAAGTATTAGACAGCTCATTAAAAAATGTAATGCATATTGCCAGGAGGTGGTGGTACATGCATTCAATACCAGCACTTGGGAGGCAGAGGCAGCTGGAACTTTCTAAGTTTGAAGTCAGCCTGGTCCTCAAGAGCTAGCTCCAGGACAGACTCCAAAACTACAGAGAAACCCTGTCTTAAAAAAAAAAAAAAGTACAAGTAAAAATTTCAGATAAATAGTCATTTATAATAACCAAACTTGCAGTCATGTTAGATTTTCTAGATATGCAGAGACATATTTCAGTTAGATAGATAATCTTCAGCAGAATATGATATTTAAAAGGTTTTAAGAACTTAGACTTTTCTCGAGAGTGAGACATGTCTGATTCTGGAAGCACCAATTACATTCAGAAGAGGAAGAGCATTGAGGAAACTTGTTATGGAATTTGCCTTCAGTGTGACAAGGATAGCCATTTGGGCAAGAAACTGTTCTTGCCTGTACTCCTTGATGATACGCTATATGTCCTGGACATGCACAACCCAGATAAAAGTAACTGTTGAAAATTCCAAAAGATGGGAAGGTGTTCTTGCTTCATAGAAGAAACTGCCAAACATTCTGCAGGAAAAAAAATAAAATAAAAGTGACNAGGGGCGGGAGGAGAGGGAGGGAAATGGGAGGCTGGGAGGAAGCAGGAATTTTTTTCAATAAAAAAATGAATAAAACACTATAAAAAAAGAGGTTGCAGGCATGGTACACACATATACATGCTCGTTGAGAAAACACATATAAGATTATATATGTTTGTGTGTATGCATAGATATAAATTTTAATTATTGGTCACAGATGTGAACAGATAATTTTCAAAAGAGTAAATGTGAATATCTTATATGTATTTAAATGTTTTCCCCATCACTGGCCATCAGAGAGATACAAAGTAAATCTGCATTAAGGTTCCAAATCTTCCCAGGCAGGCAGAATACATAAGATAAAGAAAACAAATGACAACTTCTGGCATAGATCTAGGGGGAAATAATGCTTATTGAGTAATCATAATTGATCAAAATATAAACTTGCTGTCACACTCTAGAAATAAATATGGAGTTTCTTCTAAGTTTTAGAAAGAGGATCACACTGTGACCCAAAATTTCCATTTTGGGGAATATATCCAAAGAGTTCTATAACCGTCCATATTTGTTACTGATGTATTCACAAAAGCTAGGAATCAAGGCACAAAAACTAATGCAATATATACTCCCTCAAATATTAATCTTAGCAGCAACTCTATATTTTATAATCATGTTAATTTATCTTTATGTATATGTGAGCATTGTGCAGGTTCCTACAGAGACTGGGAGAGGATGTTAGACCCTTGAAGTTGGAGTTGCAAGTAGTTGTTAACTGCCTAGAATGTGCTGGTAAATTAATTTCTGTCCTTTACAAGAGGAACAAGCACTCATAACTGTTGATCTTGGCCCAATAATTAACTGGAATGAAAAATCAAAAATAAGATAATCTCAGAGAACTTAATTTTTAAAAGATTTCTGTGGTCTTTTGACCTAAACCTAATCAGAGTCTCTCTCCACCGAAGGAACATTGCAGAAAAACAGTGTTCAGAATGTGAAATAGTTGTTACAAATAAGAACTTGAGTAGCTATTATTACCTACACAAGGCCTACTCAGGATTTATCCAACTAAATCCTGGAAGAGATGGTGTTAATAGTGTTCAGGTTTAATCATTTTCTAAGAAGTATATATCTCGGGACAATTGCTGGGTGAGGGGCAACTTTTGTTTATTGAGGATTTGGATACTAGCTGGTTTTCCATGAACCAAAAGATGACCCCACTTGCATATTACACTATCCCTAACAGGCCTTAATCAAATAAATAAAAGCTGTCAAGTTGAGAGAAAGGTGATAGAGAATCCTTGGCAGGGGAGGGTGAATATCTGCATTCTTCATTGTATGAAGTTTCATTTCTATAAAACTCTAAAAAGTTAAAGAAAGATGGGCTTCTACATTATAACTGTATAATAATGCATATTAAGGAGTCCTGTAGAATCCAAAAATGCTAATTTTTTTATTAACATCTTTCTATATGTCTAGATTTATAATCAAAGCTTTTTGCTTTGCTAAAAACTTCTTTGGGTATAACTTATACCCTAAATATTATATTTCAGCATTTTGAGACGTATTTTTCTGCTTTAAGTCACATCTCTCTGACTTAACTATTTTTCAAATAGACAGTAACTGAGCTTTAATGGACAAACAAATGTGTATAATTTTGTGAGATATGAACCAACAAGTCTCAGGTTTGTCTGTTTTCTCTTCCACATATTTCATGTGTTCTTTTTTCTTTTTGTTTTTCAAGACATGGTTTCTTTTTAAAACAGTCTTGGCTATGCTTTAACTCTCTCTGTAGACCAGACTGACCGCAACTCTCAGAGATCCACCTGCCTCTGCCTCCCAAGTGCTGGGATTAAAAGCAAGCACCACCACTGACTAGTTCAAATATATATATTTGTATTAAGAAAATGAATCTTTTCCTCTACCAAAATCTTTGAATTTGACGTTCTGCTATTTTACTATGGAAAGTATTCCTAAGGTATACAGGAACAAAAAAAGGATTTCATGCTCAATGTACAATGACTCTATGCTCCAAACTACCAACTTTTTTTTATCATCAGACTTTTTCTCTACCACTTCCCAGAATTTTACCTACCTGCCAGAATACACAGATTTTACTGAATTGTTGAACTAATTATTAAAGATGAAAGATTAATGCTTACCTTTCCTATTAATGCTATAGCACAAATGAGTTCATTTGCAAATTACAGTTTATAATAAGATTGTAATTTATCCATTTTAGCTGTAAAATGTGTTTTTAATGGAAATGTTCAGCTATGGACAGAATCTTAATATAGAAGGTGCAGAATTGTTAAAATTTTGACAAAATTCCACACACACGACCTACTTTTTCATCTTAAAATACTTCTATATTAATTTAGTGAAATGGTGAATTTTTTAATGAGTAAGTCCTTGCCATACACTGAACAGAATATATCTTTAGCCACTTATACCTATTAGTAGACCTTGCATTTGGATTTTGACACTTCAATTTCTTCCATAAGTGATGTCAGAATTTCACCTTTGTCAATCAATCTGCTGCTAGACCCTTATGTTCTTTCTTTACACTCTTCAAGGTAATTCAGCCTGGAAAACCTACTTACTGAGAGTGTAACAAGGAACTGAACAAATATTCATACACTTTTTCTTTTCAAATCTCATGGAAACTATACTCTAATGATACCTGTCTATATTATTATTAACAAGCATCTGCTATCAAAGCATATTCAATGTGTGGTTATTCAGCTTTAAATAAATGATTCTATTAATGCAGACAGAAGAATAGAAAACAAAACAGCAAAAGAGGAAATCTTCATTGAAAACTAACACAAATTCAACTTTAAATATACAATGGAATATACATACCTACTAACTTTCTAACTGTTCAAAAACTACTGTCACATTTAAGTATTTTGTTCCATGAAATGCTTATAAATTAGGTATTGCATTTTGAAAACTTAAATATCTTTTTTTATCTGAAGAAATAAAGTCTTGAACTTTGGAAGACAGGTAAATTTATGGAAATTATTCCTCTATCTATATGTACAAAGATTTTATTTTTGAGCCATACATCCCATTTAATGCTGGTTTCAGTACAATTTGCTTGTACTCTTACTAGTGAGTAGGTTATTTAACAGTTATTTTGCTGGATAATAGGATAAATGGTGAGTTTTCATAAAGAAATTTGCAACCAGAGGATAAAGAGATTGCTCAAGTGGGTAAAAGTGCTCAATACACAAAAGCAAGAACCTTTATTTGAATCCCTGCAATTCACATAAAAACAAGGATCAGTAGGAGAGTTGGTAATCCCAGGTCTCCAGAAAGATAAAAAAAAAAAAAAAAAAAAAAAGGAAATATTCGAAGCTTTGGGATCAGAGCAACTAGTCTGGTACACAGAGGAAACACAACAAAGAAACAGTGTTTTAAACAAGGTGGAAAATATTACTGCACAACCTATAGTTGTCCACTGACTTTTACATATGATCCATAGTATAGGATACCCATACTTAACATACATGAATTCACTGTGACACACACAGATGATTACACTAGACACACATACCAAGAACTGAGTTATTTTCTGAAAGATAACAGTTGCATTATTAACATTATTTCTTAAAATACAACTATATACTTTAAACTTATTCCAAATGATTTGAGTGAGTTGGGAATGCTTTTAAAATGTAAACCAGTTAATTAATATGCACAAGGCTCTGGATTCAATCTTGAACACAAATGAAACAAAGTTACAGAGAAGGAAAGCGGTTGAGCAAGATAAAATGATGGGGAGCTAATTCTATTATTAATAACGCTACCTTGGTTACAGACATGAGTATGTCCCCTCTTTGCTAGTCAAGGACCAAGCTTGGGAAAGTATGACAACTCTGAAAGGGTCTGTCAAACTGAAGGGCTCTGGCCAGTAAATCCCTTTTGTCAAGCAGTGGTAGCTTGTGTTATTTCCTCATAGAGGAGCTGTGGCACACCATACTTGCTTTGCATATAGACAGCCTTTAGAATGACAGTGAATGTCACTCTTTGTATCATTGTTTTCTGATATACATTGCATGGCATTATAAATGTCACCAGGAGTCCAATAACTTTAGTAATACCAGCAGACAATACTTGCATTTCTTTTTTAAAATTGAGAATAGATTCGTACAATATAAAAATTATTGCAGGTTTCCCTCCCTTACTCTATCCAGTTCTTTCCCACCTCCCCACTAGCCCAGATCTACTCCCTTTCTGTCTCTCGTTAAAAAAGAACAGACTTCTTAGAAATGACAATTGAACATAATAAAATAAAATATGATAAAAAATATATTGAGGGTGGATAAGACAACCCAACAAAAAGAAGAGTCCTAAGGACAGGTACAAGAATCAGAGACCTATTCATTCATATACTTAGGAGACCCATACAAATAACAAGGTGAGAACTGTAATATAAGCACAGAGGACTTGGCGCAGATGTATGTTGGCTGTGTTCTGGCTGTTTCAGTCTCTGTATAATACGAGCCTTACTTAGCTGATATGTTTTGCACATCTCAATATCAGCTATGTGGCTTCTGTCTAGAGAAGTGACTGCTTTTTGATTAGTTCCAGTGACATCAACCCTAACCTGTAGATAATGGACTGTCCTTGTGTTCCCACTCAGTTTCCATGCTTAGACTTGAGTCTCACACAGAAAGAATCCTGAAAAAATGTTCTCTGTAAATACTTTAATCAAGGAGGGAGGGGAAATACCACCTGCCAGCACTACCCTCCTCAACTGTTGAATATATACTTTGGCGTGACCCTGACTTTCTCAATAGCAATCTCTTGTGTTCCTGGCAGGAGAGCCCATAATCCAGGAGCCCGATTAAACTGCTTAATCTTCTTTGTCAAGGGTTTTACACATTGATCATTGGAGCAGTCATTGCTATTTATTTTATAAAATATTTACGTAAAGTACCACATATTCAGTTAATTTTCAAGAAATGCAGGGCACATAGGTGATTGGCACACTGCAAATTATTGATGTATAAAATGAGATTTCTGTGATCGCATTTCCTTCTGTGAAAAACCACTCTTTATGAATTAGGTTGAAGTGTGCAATGTCTAATGTACAATTAACATGATGCTATGAACAACACAGTATTCTTTAACTGTTCTGTTGATGCTTTGTTCCTTACTTTTACTTCTCTGGTGTAAATGACCTGCTGATAGTGCAGCCTCTTCTAAGTTAATCTTCATCTAAGTTAAATAACAATCAAGTATCATAGTATAAGTGATATGAACAACTAAGATTAACTAATGAATAAATCAAACTATGGAAACTATGATTCAAAAGTAATAACTCATCATAACTTAGAAAATGTATATTGAGAGACTGAAAAGAAGAAGAATTTGTGAACAATACTGGTCACCACAACATAATAATTGAATCTGTATCTATTGTATGCTTCAAGAACAACAATGAGAACAAAAGCAAATATAGGCTAATTGAGTTCACTTAACATAAAATTATAATTTAAAAATAATGTTTCTCTATATTAGTAATTAACATTGAAATTGCTTTTAAATATATAGCTTAGAAGGACACTATAATTCATTTTCAGAAATAAATAATGTTAAATACTTGAATTCTGTTAAAATACCATTAAACATTACTGAGAAAAATAATAGAAATCTGCATGTGTATATTCTTGGAAGAAATGTCTGTCCAATATTTTTATTCATTTTTAAATTGTTATATGTTTATTGTTTTATTGAGAGAGTTCTTGAAATAGTTTAACAATTGCTTTTTGTCATATGTAGAATTTCAAGTTGACAGGATTTGTAGATGTTCACTACCACTTAGTTGATGAAAATCTAATCAAATGATGAGATACCACCTCACAGCTGATAGAGTTGCACACATTGTTAACATGTGGCAAAATTACAACATTTATAATCTGATACACAAGATAGGAAGTATTGTCACTTCTCAAACATTCAAAGGTAATGCAAGTAAGGAAATTCCCATCTCACTTTGGAGACGAGAGAAGAAATTAAATCATTAAATCAAAATCTTGAAAGGAAGAGGTGCTTACACTCTCATGTGACTTGAAGCATGAACTATGATAATCAATTTATAAAGAATAATTCAAGTGTCTACTATCACATGATTGGATAAAGACATGTGGTTTATCCAGATCATAGAATACCATTTAGCCTTCAAAAGAAGAAAATCTTGTGCTTGAGACAACGTGTATTTACTTTGAGGCTTAGAGCTAAGTTAGATAAATGAGACACAAAAGGATAAACAAAGATGATTCTGTCTCTATGAAGTATCCAAATTGATAGAGGCAGAAAACAAAATGATTGTCAGAGGCTGGGAGAGACAGAAAGCTTTTTGTTGGATGGGTAAAAGTTTTAGTTTTGCTGGTTACTTCCCTGCCTGGCTGGTCTTGGTGAGCACCCATTAGCTCAGGTAAGCTGATTCAGTGGGTGCCCCCATCATAGTCTTGACCTATTTGCTCATATTTTCCTCCTCCCACTCTTTAACTGGACTTTGGGAGCTCAGCCCAGTGCTTCGCTCCAGGTCTTAGCCACTGTCTCCATCAGTTGCTTCTAGGGTGACATTTAAGATTGTCATCAACCTACCCCTGGACCCAGCAATGCCACTCTTGGGAATATACCAAAGAGATGCCCGATCATATGACAGGGGCATTTGTTCAACTATGTTCATAGCAGCATTATTTGTAATAGCCAGAACCTGGAAACAACCTAGATGTCCTTCAATGGAAGAATGGATGAAGAAAGTGTGGAATATATACACAATAGAATACTACTCAGCGGTAAAAAACAATGACTTCTCAAATTTTGCATGCAAATGGATGGAAATAGAAAACACTATCCTGAGTAAGGTAACCCAGACCCAAAAAGATGAACATGGGATGTACTCACTCATAATTGGTTTCTAGAGATAAATAAAGAACCTTCATCTGGAGATGGAAGGAGATAGAGACAGAGACCCACACTGGAGCACCGGACTGAGCTCCCAATGTCCCAAGGAGGAGCAGAAGGAGGGAGAATATGAGCAAAGAAGTCAGGACCACGAGGGGTGCACCCACCCACGGAGACAGTGGGGCTGATCTATTGTGAGCTCACCAAGGCCAGCTGGACTGCAACTGAAAAAGCATGGGATAAAACTGAACTCTCTGAATATGGCGGACAATGAGGGCTGCTGAGAAGCCAAGGACAATGGCACTGGGTTTTGATCCTACTTCATGTTCTGGCTTTGTGGGAGCCTAGCCAGTTTGGATGTTCACCTCCCTAGACCAGGATGGAGCGGGGAGGACTTTGGACTTTCCACAGGGCAGGGAACCCCTGAGTGCCCTTCAGACTGGAGAGTGAGGGGGAGAGGAGAGGGGGGAGGGGGAGAGGAGAGGGAGGGGGGAGGGAAAAAGGAGACGGGGAGGGAAATGGGAGGCGGGGCGGAGGCGGAAATTTTTTTTCAGTAAAAAATTATATTAAAAAAAACAATATATAAATGTTGACTCTAATGCTGACAGTAGTAAAAAAAAGATTGTCATCAGTCTGACTACAGGGCAAGGCCAGTTTTGGTACCCTCTTCACTATTGCTTAGGGCCTTAACTGCGGTCATTCTTGTAGATTCCTGGTAGTTTCTCTAGTGGCAGGTTTCTTTCTAGCCCCATAATGACTCCCTCGATCAAAATATCATCTTCCTTCTCTCTGTCTCTGTCCACCCCCCCCATTTCAATTATCCCATTACAGCATAGGCCCAAGCTAGACCCTCTGAATGTGGGTGACAGTTGTACGGGTGGGGTAATTGTGGGGCCACTGCCAGTGGCCCCAGAATTTGTCCCTACTGCTTGTACTGGCTTTTGGGACCCCATTCTCTTTGGATGGATAACTTGCTCAGCCTGGATATAGTTGGGAGGGCTTTGGTCCTTCCTCAGGGCAATGAGCCTTCCTCTCCCTGGGGAGTGAATGGGTGAGTAGGATGTGGGTAGGATGTGGGAGGAGGGAAGGGAGTGAGAACTGAGATTAGTATGTAAATGAAAAAAAAGATAGTTTGTCCTCTTTTTAAACAAAGAAAAAAGTAAGGAAAAAAGTTTTGGTTTTGATGGATGAATAAGTTCTAGAGACATATTGTTCAATGTGGCATCCATAATTGGCAGTAGGTTTTAACTGATTTTTTGTCTACCAAAGTGTTCATGATGATAGCATCAAAGTGCTTATACTTGCACAGATTCATAAAATGGCATGTTAAAATGAATATATATATGTTACATGTTAATAATATCTTTAAATATTTTGCTTTTATTTTCATATACTAAAGATTTTAAATTGCTTTTATTTTGAGATTATCATATAATTGTTCATTCTTTCCCATCCTTCCTAACAACCCCTCCTGTACACCTCTCCTTGCTTTCCTTCAGTTTTATGCACACCCGGGAAAATTTCAGAGTATCACTTATCAGTACTTAAGGTATAAGTCCTGTATAAAAATTGCATGTGTCTTTCAGATTGTTAAATATGCATGTTGTGTTTGTTATTCTTAAGCTATGGTTTTGGATATAACTGTGTCATCCATAAGATACCTTATTTTGTTTTGATTCCAGATCAATGAAACTCTTTGGAGGGATTGTAATGTCTTGCTCAAGACTTCCTACCACTTAATCTTTTCACTATGTAAGCAATTCAAACTTCTCTTTGGTTCTTCTCATTTGGGAGGCAGTTAGCAGGAGACATTTCATTTGACTTTGTGGAGATCCAATGACAAGAGAAAAACAAGTAAACATAAGCTACACAACGCTATGAGTATATTTCAGCTTCAGTGTGAAAGTAGTTGATATTCTTATTTTTTAATTAAAATTCTCCTTATTTAACAGTGTCATAATTTTATTATTGATTGACTGAGATAGATTTTCTATGATTTAACATGATATATCAGAACACGGTCCACCTTGAGGTACGAATGTATAACTACTTTGCTCACAATACTTGATTGTGTCTTAAACTGTAAGACCTAAACTTCCATTTTAGTCCTGCTGAGATGGATCTGTGATCATGGTACTCATTAACTTCACACATCCTGTAGTGAAATCCTTGATGTAGATATGGCTCTGGGCTTAGTCTGTTACATACCTAGTAGACAGGAGGGCTACAGAGGGGCCAATCTGATGGACAAATTTGGTCCTTTAAGTTCAGGTCTTCAAAAATAACTCTAGCTTGTGTTAAACTGATATAAAACTAGCCATCACAAGTTTCATATACAAAATTCACAAACAAAATCTGATACAAACACACATATAAACACGCAAATACCATAAAGCTAAGGTTAAATTATGAGGAAAATATAGGATATTGTGCATCATATATACACAATTAAAGTGCAAATATTCTCTGTATCCTATACCATGTGAGTTACAGCACAAAATAGGCACATGTGTGCACACATACACACACTCATATCATATGTCATATTTAGGAAGCCATATTTTTATTTCTTTGTTCACCATGCATTGAGTAGATTGGGGACAAAGTTACTACATGAAATTATTCCTCTTTTGAAGTACTTTGGTAACTAAATTTATGAGCAAGGGGGAGGAATCCATATTAATTTCTATTGGAAATGAAAAAAATTGCTCTCTACAGCAAGGAGTGAGAGTTACCTCACTTCATAAACTAAATGGTAAAGTTAAGAACATATACCCTCCCAGCGCACCAGTTTAACACAAAAACAAAGAAAGAAGGAATGAAGGAAGGTAGGAATGAAGGGAGGAGGGAAGGAAAGAAAGAAGGAAAATAAGTTGAAAAAATTAGATTGAAAATACTTTCTTAGGTCACTGAATTAGAAGGATAACACTATACAAAATTCTTCAGAATTGTCTAACATATAAATTGACAAAATTGACTACATGTAGATTGCAATTAAATTTTCATATTGATATACTCTCCCTCCCTTTCTCCTTGGATGATGGCAGAAATAAAGCAAAGAACATTTAGAAATTAATTCAAAACTATAAGAAGGAAGGAGTAAGAAGCAGGTGCACATGCGAGTTTCTGTTCAGGTTTGGAAAGTAACAAAATGTGTTTCCTGGGACCCACTCAAAAATTAAATGCAGAGGTAAATGTCTTTAGGAAATGAACCAATTAGCTCAAGTACATTGGTTTAGAGTCACAAAGCTTGGATGAAAGGAAACAAGAGGCAGGAAGCAAGAACTGTTGAATGTATATTTGACCTTCCGTAGCCCTCCTCCATCTCCTGCAAGAATTTACTCATCTTTGTGATACTATGAAAAATAAGATATTTCCTTCTCTGAAGCAAAATAAACAAAGATACATGAGAAAAAAAATAAGGGTAACTACTCAAAGAATTTTGTAAAGGTGTTCATTAGGAACTAGTACCCTATACCTAACAGGTACTACTTGCAAAATTACACCACCTAGGCAAATTAAAATAAAATCTACATGAAATCTATATAAACATGGAAATATTTTCCACAGACCATCTAGATGACCAACAACAGAAATTTACTCTAAATAAAACTCCTATTTCCTTCAAGTGTGACCAAAATGGTATTGTTTCTTCACATCTCTGTCCAATGACAGTGAACCCTTGAATAATTTTCAGAAGGGCATAGTTACCATGTGTTTGCTCTGAGTGTCACATTGACCTACCATGCAGCACTAACATAATTTCCTGCTCTATATAACTGTAAAGAATTGCTTCTGACCCCATCTTAAATTCTGTGCTTCACTGTCAAATCTTGGTTATCAAAAATCAAAAGTCTTGTAAGAAACTTTGTAGGTCAACATAAAATGTTCCTGATGCATAATTATTTCTAAATGTAATTTTCTATCATATTTCTATCCACTGTCAAGATAGAAGGGAACAGACTCACAATGGAATTTACAACTTTTATGTTGTTACTTCAGTGAAGGTAAACCAAATTCTTGTAGTTGAAAATATATATTTTCAAATTTTCAACATCAACATTCATGAAGGTTGTAATGAGAGTTTCAGTCCAGCAGCTAAAAAGACTTAATAGTTTGTGTATCCATGGAAACAGAAATGAGTACACTTCTGATAAGGCTTTGCCATCTTTTGGATAGGTCATGATGACACCAAGAGAGGAAATCCAGGACAGAAAAGGCCCTCAAGCAAGTCGGTCCTTATTAATTTTTCTCCCAATGTCATTGCTTTCATTTGTGATAGGTAATATATTCTTCCACCCTTCACTTCCATGAGTAAATAATTACTTGTCCTTCAGATCCAAAGAGTTTCATCTTTCATGGATTTTTTTTTCTTCGATGAGTCACTTCCTATTTTCTGGACAGGGTAAAAGAAATGAAGATGCTTTGTGACATTAATTTTTTGGTTACAGACTTTTTACTATTAGAATACAGCATTGAACTTTGATATCATTTCCTTAGTAAAGTATCCAATCCTTGAAAATGTTTTGAATTTTATTCACACACTGCCTCATTTGCTCCTGCAAGAATTACCTAATGTTTTGACAATGCCTCAGACAGTAACAGGCACAGTTAAATGCATATAAAGCAGTAGTTGTCTGGATTGTGAATGAACATTATAGTTAATACCTATAAAAATTATATTTGATTTATACCTGGCAATTTTTCATCACAACTATCGGAAACCAAATTATTCTTCTAGAGATGGAGAGATGTCTCATGGCGAAGTGAACTGGACATTCTTTCAGGTCATGCTTTGACTACTAGCACCCACATGTTGACTCCTAACCATTCCATTCAAGGGTATGCAACAACCTCTTGCACTCTCTGCTTATTTCAAATAATCATATGGTACACTGACAATATGTGTGCACACAATACAGCAGTGATGACAATATTAAAGCATTCATTACCTCTTTACAGTAGTTTTTTGAGAAAGTAAGTATTTAATAATGGGAATGTGTATATATACTCAAAATCTGTCAGTTCACGCACACACATATAATCTGTTGTGTCAGGAGAACATGTTTTCCCTTTAGTCACCTAGTGACTCTCATTCTCACACTATTCATTCCCCTATTCTTTAATGACTTCTGGACATTTGGGAAAGTAATGTGGTGTATGTATTATATGTAGGTGTGGGTATTTCAAAGTTTCTTAGTTTCTTACTCTTTCCCACCTGGGTTTTCTGTGTAAATCATAGTCTAGTACATGATGACGCTTCTCTAATGAGGGATGTGTTATGCCTTGATCTGTGACTCTAATCATAGGTCATTAGTTTATTTTAGTTCTCTGTCCATTTAGCAGAATAATAGTTGTGATTTTTTTCCTAGAGGCTATTATCTGTCCGATAATAATTTCCTGACTGATAATGGTACTTGGTTTGGGTTCCATCATGTAAAATGTGGCTTAGAAACAAAATGCCAAACATTACACATTTTATTGCACTTGTGGGTGTTAGATTTGAAATTTCAGATATGTGTTGTATTTCATTTGTAATACTCAAAGAGATGATAAAATCACTAATGACTAAGAGCACTGGACTTTTGCAGGAGATGGGATGTAATAAAGTGCTATAGAAGCATTAAAAGGAATTACGTTGCAGCAAGTAATAAATTATGATTGGAATGAGAGAGATTGGTTGAAAAGATTAGCAGGGAGGAAAAAATAACACTAATTTTTTTCCCAAAAGTCATATGGAAACTTAGTCCTGTAGATCTCTGAAATAAAAATATACACATGCATACAATGGAATTATCCTAAAATAGAGCATCAAATTTCACCCAAAGTTAAAAAAAAATGAAAAGTTCTACACAAAGAATATGTTCCTTCTTTTGGAATTTTTAGCCAGTATTATCCCAAACATCTGCAAATGTTACAGGTTATTGACAATTCTCTTCACTATTTTTTTATAATTTTGCAGTAATGCCAGAAATGCTGAAGACATCATATACTTGAGTCATAGAACATAGAGAAATAAAGCCAGTACTAAATACCTGTAAGTTTTATTACTATTGACTAGATCGTATAGTGACAAAATAATCTGTACACTGCTGGAGATTAAGAATTGTTATCACTTTTTACCCAAGTATAAATTCTGTGAAATGAAACAACTAGACTTAACTGATACACCCACTGACATAACAGTGACACTATTTTCCTTGGAGTAACTAATCTCTTTTTAGTGTGATTTAAGACTAGTTCTTCCCCCCAATAATCCCACCATATTAATTTTTAAAGTGATGAAGGGATGATGTTCAATTTATATTTAACTTTTTCTCTTAAATATTTCTCTTCGTAAATATTTGATTCCATAGCAGGAAACGTGCTTGGTATTGCTTTTTCTGGTTATGACCCTGGGAGCTTGTAGGGCCCATGTGTGAACTTATTACTCCGATTTTACTGCATGGTCATAGTATCATACTGCCTTCTAATTTCATATGTTTTGTAAACAAGGATGAGTGTGGCTTCCAGTCTTCTTTAGATAAGGCTGTTTAATTTAGTAGACAGCAACTAACAAAGTAACCTGTCGCAACCTGTCAAGTACAGAGAATAATTGCCTGATAAGCACTCAGCCACAAGAAAGACATCTTTATCACAACCTCCTCCTCCCCACCACTAGGCTCAGGACAATTACAGCAGAGAGAGCAGAAAGACTGAGTGACAGGGATTGGGGAGGACAGTGCAATGGTGGGTGTTGGACAGAAAGTTATCATTTCACTCACGGACTCAGCACCGTTCCTTGCCTCTGGAAATTCTGCAAGGATCAATTCAGTAAATGTTAAATCATGATGAAGAGAGGTGCTCATGAGCCTCAACCACTAGCTGAGGGGATACTGACACTTCATAGCTTCATGGGAAGGAAAAGTCAGTTTTCTTTATTAAGGATGGTTCCTTCATGTTGCAGTGGATGGAATCAAATCTGTGAGCACGTGGGGAACCACAACCTGGACAGGGTGTGTTATTCGAACAAAACAGAAAGGAATTTGGGAGAAGGTAGAATGGTGGGTCTGGAAGGAAGTGCAAGGAATGGCAGGGGAATATGTTCAATATATATTGTCAGCATATATGAAAGATCAAGTAGATACATAGATAGATAGATAGATAGATAGATAGATAGATAGATAGATAGATAGATAGATAGATTTTATTTCCTAAAATTGATTAGAAATTTAGGTAAGTCACTGGGCAGTAGTGGTGCATGTCTTTAATCCCAGCACTAGGGAGGCAGAGGCAGGTGGATCTTCATGAGTTTGAGGCCAACCTGG
>NW_026067917.1:12498395-12510718 GCF_014885135.2 Alexandromys fortis
TGGGGAAGAGACAGAAATCTTTAATAAATAAATAAATAAATTAAAAAAAAACAGGAAGAAATACAGGTAAGTCCTACTTTAGCTGTGTCACAATTTGACTTAGATATTCCTATATTACCTGTACTGGTAAAGTTTGCTTTTTCTTCGATTTAATTTCTAATATACAGCTAAATATAATAAAGCCTATCTGTCATTCTAGTAACAATTGCCAAGTATGGTGTTATACTTCAGAACTGCTATTCATGGTTCTTTCTTGACATTTTATTAATTTTAAAGATATTTTCAGTTTTTATGTTTTAGGAAGATATAATAACACTTGTATTATTTTCTGTCACAAAGGCTTTGTCAGACCACCATATTGACTTTCAATTTCCAGGTTGTTCCTGATTTCTGCAGTTTAGAAGTTAGTCAGTTGTTATAGTGTCAATAAAAACAACTGCTTTTCTAACATAATCTAAAAATCAAGTAACATATGTATAATTGTTTAATGTTTGTGTAGTTGAATATTGGCATACATTTTGAAGGTGTAGTGCTCTGATTACTGCAATAAAAATCTGAACATCCAATAGCTAGGCAGGAGGTATAGAAAAGAAGAAAGGAAGGAAGAAAGGAAGGAAGGAAGGAAGGAAGGAAGGAAAGAAAGAAAGAAAGAAAGAAAGAAAGAAAGAAAGAAAGAAAGAGAGAGAGAAAGAGAGAGAAAGAGTCTAGGTATATGGGAAAAGGCAGAAAATATATATAGGAAGCAGAACGTGCAAAATGAAAGATGTGATAGAATATAGATTCATATAAACAGGTTGATTTAAGTTATACTACCAAGTTAGGAACAAGCCTAACCTATAAGCCAAGCATTCACAATCAGTGTCTGTGTCATTATTTGAGAGCCTTCTGGGAAGACAATGACTCAGTACATGGATGTATTAGTAAGAGCAGTTTTTCATAAAATAGAAGTTTTAACATTGTAACTGTTTCACAGGATACAAAGGCCCTAGACATTTTGAAAGCCATAGACATTATTTAATACTTGCATTTATTTAAAAAAATATAAAAGACAATTGCCTGGGCACTTCTAATATTTTAGCTCATTTAAACCCTTTAATACTCCATGTGCAGATTGCCCTGTGTATTGGAGTAAATATGCGTTATATCTAATATTTCTTTAAAATTACCACCTTCTTGCAACATTGCTCAGTGTCTGCTTCTTGGTGATCATTCTAACAAAAGCTTTGTGTATCACTTTATTTCCTCCTGTAAGAATTTGTGATTTTGGAATAATATACCTGTTTTTGATAACTGTTTGAGAAAGTGTTGAATAAATGTTGATTTACCACAATTAATCATCATAATCATTGAAAACAATCTCTCTACTTTTAAAACAAGTATTCATTCACCTTTATATAAAACAATACTTTTAAAAATCAAAACTTTAGAATCCAAACATTTTTCGGTATGTTTTCTTTTGCTTCCTCTGACCACGTGATGTCTCTATTTTATTGGATTGAATGGGCTCAACAATCTGTAGCAATAAAAAATTTTGTGCTCCCTACTTAACAAATATTTATTAAATACTTTTTAAATCCCACATTATGCATTACATTTCCTTTTTAATTTTTACTAATTAAATTTCTTTGTTTTACTACTTGGCCAAAATTTCCCCTGCCTTCTCTCTTCCTTTTCCTTCCCCCAACCTCCTCTCTGCATCCCACCAATTCTGTTCTTTTCTGTTTCTCTTCAGAGAGGGGCTGGTCTTCCATGGGTGACAACAAAGCATGGCATACGCAGTTTAGGACTAAGCTCCACCTCTCATGTTAAGTCTTTGTAAGGCAATCCAGTATGATGAACAGGTTTCCTGCCAAAAGTATGTCAAAGTGTCAGGGACAGGCCTGGCTCCCAGTACTAGGAGCCCCACAAATAGACCAAGATATACAACAGTCACAAAAATATAGAAGGACTAGGTGTCTCCCATGCACGATCCAGTGTCTGTGAGCTCTATGTGGCCAGGTTAATTGTTTCTGTGGGTTTCTACATGATGACTTTGACTTCCTGGCTTTTACAATCAACAAGAATCCTAAAACTCAGAAAAGTATTTGGCTATGGAACTCTGCATCTGCTTCCATCCATTACTGGATGAAGGCTCTTTGATGAAAATTAGAGTAGCCACCAATAAGATTACAGAAAATGGCCAGGTTCAGGCTTTCTATCCACTATTGCTAGGAGTCTTGTCTGGGTCAACCTTGTAGATTCATGGAGTTTTCCTTGTACTGGATTTCTACCTGACCTCAAAGTGCTTCCCCCATCAAAACATATCTTATGTTACTCTCTCTCCCTATTCTTCCCCACACTTGATCTCTCATACTCCCATCTGAACCTGCCCCCAGTTGACCCAGGAACTCTTTTCTGTTTTGCCTTCACAGTGAAATCCATGTGTCTCTCCTTGGGTCCTTTTTGTTACCTAGATTTGTGTCAGAGTCTTTGATTTCATTCTGTTGATTCATGTCTGTTTTTATGCCAATATCATGATTTTATTAGTACTATAGATCTGCAGTAGAGCTTGAAATTAGGGTTGATGATAACTCTAGAAGTTCCTTTTTTATACAGGAGTGTTTTAGCTATCCTGGGGTTTTTGTTTTTTTTTTGTTTTTTTCCATAGGAATTTGGAATTATTCTTTTAATGTCTATAAAGAATCATTCTGGAAATTTGGTGGAAATTGCACTGATTCTACAGATTGGTTTTGGTAAAATGGTCATTTTTACTATGTTAATCTTAGCAATTCACCTGCATGGGAGATCTTTCTATCTTCTGACATCTTCTGGTTCTTCCTTCAAAGATTTAAAGTTCTTGTCATACAGATCTTTCACTTGCTTGATTAAAGTTATTCCGAGATATTTCATATTATTTGTGGCTATTTTGAAGGGTAATGTTTCCCTGATTTCAATTTTAGCCCATAAGTCCAAACTGAACACACACCATTCCTTACTCTCAAAATGTAGGTGTGGTTATCATACCTTTAGCCATACCCCATTTTTTCATAGATTTTATAACTGAGTAGAACAATTAAATGCCTGCCCCCCTTGCAGCTTGAATAGTATATTCAGATAATGTTGGTTACAACAAACAAGACTAAAGACTGCTGCCCAAATTCTTTAGTCAAATTAAACAGCTTTATTTTCTATCAGACATAGCTATCTCCCTAAATTGGGCTTTGAAAAAATACCATTGATCACATGAGGAGCTAGAGTTTATATAGTCCAAATAACTGCAAGACTAGGGGGATTTCAAGGGATGGAATTTTCCAGAAGATTTTTGATTGCATTGGAATGGTGCTGAACATTTCAAAATTATTTAACCCAACCACTTATCTACCAGGGCACATTCAAGGTGTCGGTCAAACTCTATAGGATAAGGAACATGTCAAATTTCAGCAACAAATTAAAACCCAGTCAACTTGAATTTTACAGGAAACAAACATGAACTTCTCTGAACCTTACAAAAAAAATTATCTTATCTCCTTAATACAGAATCAGGCAAATTTATCAATACTGTAAAAGCTACTCATCAAGAAAAAGGCTTCCAGTTCAGTTTTAGCTGAATTGTTTTGAGTCCTCCGTGCAAAATATTATCTTCAGGAAAAGTAACTTAAACCCAATTGTACTAAGCAATCAAAGCAAATGGAAATAGCTTATGTTGTTTTGGGAGCCTATGAGACAATGCAACCAATAACAGGAATGGAAGGTTTTCATTCCTGGCCTTGAATTTTGTTAGGTAGTCTTCTCTTTGTGGAGCCACTGTCATTCCCATTATTATCCCAAGTAATTTACCATTTAAAATACACACACACACAATTTTAGATAAACATTAAAAAGATTTCATATGAGCTTTTAAAATATACTTATTGTTATCTCTCTCTCCACACCTCTTCAGTTAAAGACCGTTATTCCATTTTTTTCACATCATAGCACCCATAATGCACTTTCCCCCTCCCTAGAACTCTAGATTCATTTGTTCTTTGTGTTCTTTTCTGCACTTCTGTTTCCTTAATTTATGCTATGATTTGTATTAGTTCTTCCTGTCAATTATACTGAGTTTTCCTTGTTCCTGTGTTTTCAAATTCCTTACATTTATCATTAAGTCATTTATTTGTTGCATTTCAGTGTGTTTAATGGGTGTACAGCCTAGAGTTGTACATCTGCTGTCAGATTTTAGTGTGTTTCACTGATTTTGCTATTTTTTTTTTCATTTTCAGTTAATTACCGGATTCTTCCTTGATGCCTTTTGGGCTAGTTTAATCATTCAGCAATGTGCTTCTTAATTTCCATAAACTTGTGTAATTGTTATAAATTCATTAGTTATTAATTTTAATTGATTTATGACCAGATATTTCAGAGATAAATACTCATTTTTTTCTGAATCTATTAACATTTTTTTGTGTCCTAGTATATGATCCATTTTATAGACTTTGTATATGTTGCAGAGAAAAAACTATATTCTTGGTGTTAAAGTGGAATACTTTGTAGGAATCTGATATGTGCAATTCATATATAATTCTGATATTACCATTATATTTGTGTCTAGATGAACTAATTATTTTTAAAACAGGGGTGCTGAAATTATCTACTATTATTGATTTGCAATTAATTTTTGTCTTTATTTTAATAACATGTTTTATGAAAACGGAGTCAAAAATTTGGTTCATATATATTTATTATTGTTATGTATTTCTGATTAGCTTCTCCATGGATAATAATGATGTGCTCTTTTTATTTTTTTCTGAATAGTATCATTTTGAAGTCTTGTTTTTTGTTTGTTTGTAGATATTGGAACAGGAAAACTTTTTTTTTTTTTGCTATGAGTACATGTTTTCTTGAATCATGTTTTTTTCAATCTTAAATTTAAAGTTGTATATGTCTTTAAAAGTGAGATGAGTTTATTGCATACAGCATAAAACTGGATTTTGGATCTTAATCCTTCTAGAAAGGCAGTGTCTTTTAATTGTGGAGATGAATATACTGATGTTTTAAGTTATTTTTTACATGTGTTTGTGTGTTGGTTGCTATCGTGTTGTTTGTGCTATATACTTTCACAGTCCTACTTCTGTTTTGGTCATAATGCCTACATTTGTTTTCTTTCTAGACGCCTATGCTTTTCCCTTATCTTCAGTCTAAAGAACTGCTTCCATTATTATCAGCAGTGTTGTATTTTGTGGAAATGTGAAACACAATTAATAAAAACTCAGAGAGAGAGAGATTTGGATTCAACTTGAAGGCTCCCAAAACAAAACAGTCTGCCACTGGATCTTGCTTCAACCTCAGTTCAAAAATGGTGATCCTACATTGAGGAATCTCAGATTTAGACTGTGTTTGAGAATTGTTTCCTCCCATCCTATAATTCTCCCTAGGGCTGGAATTAAAGGTGTGCACCACTGTGATTAAAGACATATACCACTCTTTTTCTATGGAAAATTAGTGTGGCTACTGGGATTAAAGGTGTGTGCTAATATTACCTGGTCTGTAAGGCTGAGCACGGGGGAAATTTCACTCTCAGATTTTTAGGCAAGCTTTATTTATTTAAAAAAAATTGAAAGAGAAATACCACTAAATTTTCCATTTTTGTGGAAAATAAAAAAGGCTATAATTAATATAAAATAACTATATACAATAAGTACAATGACTATACATAATATATATAGACACTAAATACAGAAACAATGTCTAATCCATTTTCATATGAAAAATTCAGAAAAAAATACTATCATATCCTTGTGAGTACAAAGTTTTCTACCTAATTTACTTTCTATTATATCTTGCTTTTTGTGTCAGGTAAACAAGAAAAACAATAACTCTAACTTTCTAGTCTTCAACTCTCTCAGAAACTCAAGATGGAAATAATAATAACTGAGTAAGTAGGAAGTGCAGGTGACTTCCAAAACAATGTGAGTAGTGACAGAAAGAGCCAGCTTTCTGGACACTCAGCCAAAGTTCCTCTGCAAATATGGGGCAGCCATCTTTGGCCTACAGGCCTTGCATATTGAGGCTGGATATTCTGTGTCCTACTTGGCTACTTAAGACAGCATATCATCAGAGTTGAGGGAGGGGAATTTTCTTGCCTAGTGGCTTACTTTTGCCACAAGGAAAATAAATTCCATGTAAAGTTTCTTCAATGCCCATTATTTTTCCTGAAGTAGTTTGGTGCTGCCAGGAGTGGACATGTCTCATTTTCATAAAAAGAAGAACCTAGGTTATACAAACATCTTACATGCCATATTCTATAGATCTCTGCAGTGTGTAGTCTCTCAAGATGATCTGTCTATCAAAATATATCTTTGTTTGATCTTGAAAACATACTTCATGTGACTACAAGTTTGATTATATTAGATGATTAATTACTAACTGCCCAAGAAGCCTGTCTGAAAGTTATGATAAATTCCATTTGTAATTAGTAGCAATGTCAGTCAATTCTTCTCATTTTGTACAAAATCCCTCAAACTGGTTAGTTTACTGTAACTAATAGAAATTTATTTCTCACAATTCCAAAGCCAATGAATCTCATGATCGAGGTTATGGGTAGGATCAGTGCTTGGCAAGTGCCTAATCGTTGATTCTAGTAAGGTATTTTACCTTCATTTTCTTGTTATTTTCATGCAGTTACAGAAAATAATAGTAAAGTGGCCTGACTCTTTTCTCTAGTTATTGCACAAATATTAATGTGGATTCCTGATGACATAAGCATATGCCCTCCTTGAATCTTGCATGGTATAAAAATCTATGTACCTGTGTGTGAAGGGTATGTTCCTATCAATGAATACTTCTTGAGTTTGTTAAGTAGTTGGTACTTCCTGTCATTACAACCCAAATTCAAATTTACCCTTAGATGTTGCTTGTCCTCATAGAGGGTTGGGATATGAGAGCATTTTAATGCACATTCCCAACAACCATAGATATAAAGTTTTTTTCAAAGAGGACTTAGTAATGTGTCACAATAGCCATTTCCTGTAAAAAGTGTTAGAACATATATTTCATAGCTGCCTCTCTCTCCCCTATCAAGTAGCCCCCATTAAACTTGCCCCTTAGAAAGAACTGACAGTTTCTGCAAGGATAGTTAGAATACACACACATTGAAGGAAAAAGCAAGTAAACACTCTCCTCAGTGCAACTCACAGTAGTTGGAAAATGTATAAAACCTATACAGCCCAAAGCCCAAACCAAACACAGTGTGGAGATTAGAGTTGGGCATGTAACCCCATTCCTAGTTTGAGCGATTGGCAATTGTTAGGTGCTGGCAGAAACAGGGGCAGTATTATCTAGTAAGTTGATCATGCACCTAACAATGCATCTATAACATTTTTGGCAGCACAAATGGTTTTTCAGTAGTTTTTAAAGAAAAAAGAAAGATTGAAAGTTGTACTGGTAAGGAAGAAGGAATGGGTCTGGGAATACTGAGTATGCATATGATCAAGGCACCTTTTATGAAACTCTGAAAGAATAACTAAAAGTATTTTTTTTTCCAATAAATTTTAAAATAATCTTGTCAGAAAAAAAAATGAAAATGTACAGTTTGTTTCTTAAGTTTTCTGCACAGATTTAAAGGCAGGACTTCAAGCCTCAACCACTGTGCTATATCTGTTGCCTAATCCCTAACACCACTCATTTTGGGTGTTTTATTGCCCTTCACTTCCAATCTTTCTGTGTCTGGTGTGAGGCTAGATTTCTGTTGGGTGCTTTTTCACTTAAATGTCTTAATATGCTATCTCTCTCTCTCAAACTATCATAGTCACAAGGCTCTATCTCCACATATCTCATCAGGAAAAACAATACGTATCATTTCTTTTGTAGAGCCAACCAACGTGCTTCTCAGGTATAAAACAAAAATCACTTCGTATGCTGGGATTTTCTAATATATCTGAGTGACAGAGATTCAAAATTCAGGAATATCCTATTCTAACACTGTGAAATCATCCACTTTTCAGTACCACTCTCCCTCAAATCGCTACTATGTGAATTATACTCTTTAGATGTCTATTTTTATTTTTCTGGATGTGTGGGTCTATATGGTGGTATGTGCATGTGAGCATAGTGTCCAAAACCAGAAGAGAGCATTTGATTCCCAGGTTCTAAAGATATAAGTGAAAGGTCAGATGTTGGTGTTGAAAACAGAATTCTGATCCTCTTGAAGAAGTTCCCATTTTTAATGGCTAAACTATGTCTCTAACACTAAAGCTAGGATTACTTATATAAGAAATGAAATGATAATTTTATTTGAAATAATATTCTTAAACTATTTTCCCAAAAATTATTTAGTGTCTTGAAAAGGCTGAATGATTCATTTTTTGAGTTTCTAAAAGGGTTGAATGTCAGTAAAAAACAAGTTATCAATGATATTATAGTATGAAAGCAGTAACTGCGAATTAAAAATCATAGTTTTTTTCTGACTTAGAACTACAATTCAACTGGAGATAAAAAAGAATTACTAATGTTCTCTACTGTACATAGTACTGGTTCTTCAATACTGTAATGAGGTAACTTCAGAGTCTGTGGCTATACTAGCTTTCATGGTTGTCAGACTTTTGGATATCATTAAGGTTTCAGAATTTGAGATTGACAAATTGCCTGAAATAATTTTGATGAGTTCTTTTTAACAACATGAATGCTTAGACTGGGAAAATTGTTCTAAGTGCTCAAAAAATATAAAATAATAGAGGAGAGAGAATCACATTTTCAGAGGGACCGAATATATCAATGCTCATCTTGAATATGAAGAAAGGAAGTGATACACTAAAGAACATAGTCTTCTTGAGATGCAGGAAGCTCCTCTTATCTGACAAATAGCAAAGAAGTGAAGGCCCTAGTCTGACAGCTGGTAGAACATGAATGTACCTCCAAATTCAAAGGAACAAGGAAATACATTCCTCCCTTGAGCCTCTGAAAGTTATTTTACCCTCCTTGTAGTTTGTATTTAATCCTGGAAAACTTGTACTGAACTGAACCCACATATCTGTAAGTAAGTTAATTTATGGCATTAAAGCTTTTTTATCAGAACTTTTTATTAAAACTGTAGAAAACTGCATAAATTTCCTGGGTTTCTTTAAATTTGCGAGGATGACCCAATGGGGGTTATATTTCAAAGGGTTGTTCCTGCAAGAATAGCAAAGAGGAGAAGCCACGTTAGGAGTGTAAGAATGAAAAATTACTATATAAATGTGCTGAATGGAAAACTCAACAGAAAATTTGCATTTTATCTAATGCTCTTAGATTGAAATATTTGATCAGAGGTGAAACTGATTGCCTTCAAAATTCATCACACTCATACACACACACACACACACACACACACACACCACATTCACTGCAAGGGGAACATATTTGTTTTGATATCCTAGGATGATCCCAAATTCTTTAAGTAGCAAAGAGTGCTTTGAACTCAAGATTTCGACATTCCTAGTTCTGAGACCCCTTGGATATTACCAAGCAGGTATTTATTGTTAACAAAGCATGATTGAATGCGACTCCTGGATGGCTTTGACTAGGCTGGTAGGAAAGCTATATGTGTGTTTTAGTTTGCTTTCATTGCTGTGATAAAGACCATGATGAAAAGCAATTCTATAAGAAACCGCTTGTTTGCCTAACCTATAATGTGTCACAGATCACAAGGGGAATCCAAAGTAGGTTAAACAGATAAAGTCCAAGAGAACACAAATGTATTGCTGAATTAAATAAGGAAAATATTCAGGTTTTGAGAACTGAATTCAATAAAAAGAATTGTTAAATAAAACTCTAGTTGAAATGAAAATAGAATTGAAAAAACTTAATAACCCTAGTAGTACACTCAGAGGAAAACCTTAACACACAGGAACAATTTGAAGAGAATATTCAGATTTGATGATAAAAATAAATAGATTATTCAGTGAATGAATATAAATAGTTTTAAAAATACTCAAAAGAAATATGCAGAAACTTCAGAAAAGCACAAAAGAAGCAAATCTAGAAAATGAAGGCATCGATGAAGGAGAATCCTATGACAGTAGCACAGATCAGATCTTCAGGATTATGGAGGAAAAATCCCACTTAAGGAAAACTATACCTATACAGATACAAGAAACACACTGAACAGAAAATAGGAATAGAAAAAAAAAACAGTCCCATGAAATATTTTATCTGAGACAGAACAAGCAGGTCCTACTAAAAGCTGCAAGAACAAAACAGAGGTCCTGTAAAGGTAAATGCATCAGAGAGCTGACTTCTCAATGGAGACTAAAGGCAAAAATACTCGAAAGCAATAAAGTCAAAGTTCTAAAGCTCTTCAAATCCCCCACAAAGCTATTTTACAAAGCAAAACTATCTGGTGTACTTGAAGGGGTGATAAAATATTTTTCATGATATAAATAGGCCAAGAGAATCCACATTCACCAAACCAGAACTTTGGAGAATATTGAAAGCAATACATCAGCCTGAAGAGAGGAATGGAAAACAAAATGAGTGAAAATAAAATTACTGAAAGACAATTATGAACAAGAACAAAAAGAAAAAGAAAGAAAAGAAAACAGTTTTTTTAAGATGGGCATTAAATATTAATGATCTTATTTCCTCAACCAAAAAAGAAAAGATAACTGAGCAAATTAATAAAAAATATCCAACTTTGTGTATATGTGTGTATCTGCTGTGTGTCTGCAAGAAAACATCTTACCTTCAAAGACAGAAACTAACAAACCACCCCAAAAAGTAGGGCCAGAAAACAAAAAGTTGTCACTATCATAATAACTTAGGAAATGGAATTCAAACTCAAACGTGTGTTGAACCATTCCTATATGTCTGGGATTCCTCCTACTTGGACAAGGCTTAGCTAATCTTTCTGATGTAATCTTGGATTCATTTGTGAATGTTTTACTGAGAAATTTTGTGATTACATTCATAAAGGAAAATCTTTCTTTTCTTTTTCTTTTGAATTTTATATAGTTTAGGTATCAGGGTAACTCTAACCTCACAAAAAGATTTGGGTATTGTTCCTTCTGTTTCATTTTCTGAAATAATTTGAGGAATGTTGACATTAACTTTTTACCAAAATCTGATAGAATTCTAAGCTAGAACCTTCTGGACCTGGGTTTTTATATGGGTGGGGGGGTACTTTTGAAGACTCCTTTTTTCTTTTTCTTTTTCTTTTTCTTTTTTTTTTTTTGTACTAGGGCATACATGTCTTTTTAAATTGTTTATCTGATCCTGAATTGACTTTGACAATTAGTATATATCAAGAAAAAAGATCCAATTCTTCTAGGTTTTTTAATTTGTTTGAAGGCACCAAGTTTTTTTAAGTATGTACTTATGACTCTCTGGATTTTCTCAGTGTCTGTTATTATGATCCCCTTTCCTTTACAGTTTCATTAATTTGGATATTGTCTTTCAACATGTTAATTTGGAAAAGGATTTGTTGATCCCGTATTGATTTTCTCAAAGCCCTGACTCTATCTTTCATTGATTCATTGTAATTTATTTTTTGCTTCTATTTTATTGATTTCAGTCCTGAGATTGATTATCTCTTACCATTTACTCCCTTTGAGTGTGATATCTTCTTTTTCTTCAGGGACTTATAGGTATCCCAGGTGACCTGTTTAAGTTACTAGTATGACATATCCCCATTATTTTTTTAAAGTAGGCACTTTATGCTATGCAATTCCTTAGAACTGCCTTTGTATCTAATAAGTTGGGGTGTGTTATGTACTAATTTTCATACAATTATAGAAAGTCTTTACTTTTTTTTCTAATTTCTGTCTTCAACTACTTTTCATTTAGTGTCGAGTAGTTCAGTTTCCATTGAGTTTGTAAACTTTATGCTATTTCTATTGGCACTAATATACAGTTTAAATAGGGTGCGAAGTGTTATTTCAATTTTATTGCATCTGTTAAGAGTTGGTTTGTGTCTGAGTATGTTCCATGAGTTGTAGAGAAGAGGGTGTATTCTTTTTTGTTTGGGTGAACTGTTATGTAAGTAGTTATTAAATCTATTTGGTTTATAATATCAGTTAGTGCCAGCATTTCTCTGTTTCATTTTCATCTGGATGACCTATTTGTGGCAAGTGTGATGTCTTGAAGTCTCCCAGTATTCATGTGTGAAGGGCAATATATGTCTTAAGCACTAGTATGATTTCTTTTACAAAGTAGGGTACCCTTGTGTTTGGGGCTTAGATGTGAAAATTTAAATCTTATCATGGTAGATTTTTCCTTTGATGAGTATCATGCCCTTCACGATCTCTTCAGATTATTTTGTATTGAGTTATATTTTCTCAGATATTTAAAGGGCAATGCCAGATTGCTAAGTTAGTTTGCTTGGAACATCTTTT
>NW_026067917.1:12510727-12533884 GCF_014885135.2 Alexandromys fortis
TTGATGTTAAGCAATGTTTATTGGATGTAGCAGATGGATGAACTTATTGTTTAGTTAGGTAATATTATATCCTTCGGGAGTCTTTGATGGCATTGAAAAATTAATAGTTATAGTTTTCCTTAGTTATGATAAAAGATAAAGTAGATATAAATATTGTAACTGTAATTCTTGCTTAATACTTCTTTTGTGTGTAATTTTTCTATGTCAAAGGTAAAACCTTACTTATTTAAATAGAAAAGGGAAGGTGATATGGGATTCCTCTCTGTATGCTGCAAATACCATTGGTTATTAAAGAAACTGTCTTGGGCCTGTGCAGGGAATAGAGGTAGGTGGGGAAAACTAAACTGAATGCTGGAAGAAAGAAGGCAGAGTCAGAGAGAAGCCATGGAGATTCCGCCAAAGACAAAAATGCTGAAACTTTGCAGGTAAGCCACAGCCACATGGTGATACACATATTAATAGAAATGGGTTAAATTATGATGTAAGAGTTAGCCTACAAGAAGCTAGAGCTAAGGGGCCAACCAGTGATTTCAATAGTATAGTTTCTGTGTGACTATTTTTTGGGCTGAGCAACTGGGAACAACAAGCAGCCTCTTTTTCCAACACAGAATACTGTTTAATATGAAATGAGTAATGCATAAAATAAAAGTTACTCACAGTGATTAACAAAGTTAAAAATTCTTGTTGTGGGATAATACTCTAGTACATTATAGATTTGTCATTTGTGCTGGTTTAATAAATGTTGATTGGCCGGTAGACAGGCACAAAGTATAGGCAGAGAAACCAGAGTACAAGAATTTTGTGAAAGGGAAAGGCAGAGAATCAATCACCAACCAGATACAGAGGAAGCAATATGAGAATGCCTTACTGAGGAAAGGTGTCATGCCATGTGCCTAAACATAGATAAGAATTGTGTGTTAATTTAAGTTGTAAAACATAATTAATAATAAGCCTGAGCTAGCAGGCCAAACAGCTTATA
Source organism: Alexandromys fortis (assembly GCF_014885135.2). Taxonomy (NCBI): domain Eukaryota; kingdom Metazoa; phylum Chordata; class Mammalia; order Rodentia; family Cricetidae; genus Alexandromys; species Alexandromys fortis. Next base: position 12,511,707 of record NW_026067917.1, read on the forward strand.
ATTATTATAAGCCTATGTGCTTCTTTGGGACTAAATGGTTGCAGGACCAAGCAGGACAGAAACTTCCATCTACTAATGGTACCCAACATTTGGCAACTACATCCACATAAAACCTAAGAGAGCTTGGGAATGGATCCTAGACACAGAATAACAGAGCTAAGCATGGCTTCTTGGTAGCAATATTTTCTCAGGTGGTCTCTGTTTGCTAGTGGCAAACAGAAGTGTGGCTTCTTTAAGAGAGGCTTCCTAACTCAGCATCAATGGCAAAAACATTGCAATTCTTTTAAGAGTCCCTGCCACCAAACACTTCAATGGTGTTTATGAACATCCAGGAACATGGTTCTTGGTGGTGGCATGGATCTAGAAATTCTGTAGAGTTGTGGCAATAAATGTGACTTCTGCCAATACATCTGCTATGATGCTAGACTCTCAAGAAGCCAAAAAAATGAGTGGAGTCAGCCACCAGAGACACCACTATAATCCTAACAATGACAATTGGCAGATTAAAGATTTATGCAGTCAGAAAAAGATGGATATATACAGTAAAGACAATTCAGAACAAGAAAAATACTTCTAAACTGTTTGCAGTATGTTTAAAAACAAATGTTGATTTTGGAAAAAAAATTAAAGGATAAGGAATGTCTTTGAAAAAGAAATAGAGTAATCAAAAGCCATATAAAGATGGAAAATGCACAAACATCTGGATACTATTTATTATTGTGTCTTTGAATTGTTTGACTGCTGAGGAACAAGCAACACCTGCTAAAGACATTGATTGTAAATGCTGCTGAATTAATCCAATATATATTTTGAAAATGCCTTGGCTTCAAAATGTAAGTCAAAAGATATGTTGCTTTGAAGAAGAGATTTTGCTTTTATTTACACAGGAAATGAAAGGCTATGGATTCTTTCTGGGTTAAGAAAAATCAGGATTGATCAAGGAAGACAGCATAGAAAATCTCCAAAGAGAGCAAATGGTCTAGATGATCCTATATCTCAGAGGACTTCCTTTGTAGTTTCCTTCAGATTCTACATCCAAAACAGCTTCAAGGTTACAGGTTGAGTGAACCAACCTCCCAGGACTTGACAATAATCATAAATTTTCTTTGGGTCCCATAATATTATTACTATTCCCTATCAGCAGAAAGTAGTAGCCAAAGAAAACTATGCCCACATTACAAAAAAAATGGATTAAAGATGGTTGTCTTTGCTTAGAGTGTTGGTTGCCAGTTGTTATGAATAATAGCCAGGGGGAATAAAAAGCTTAACAAAGGAGATTAGATTCAGAGTTCTTGTTCTGAAGAGAAAAAAGAGGAAATTCTGTGGAATAATGCTCTTGTACACAATGCTGTGGGATTGTATACTATACTATATACTTGTATACTATATATATATTTGTATACTATATACTTGTATACTATAAATATTTGTTTCTCATATTGGTTCAATAAATGTTGCTTGACCAGTTTTCATAGCAGCACAAAGTATAGGCAGATGAACCATAGTAGGAGAATTCTGAGAAGAGGAAAAGCAAACAGTCAGTCAATAACCAGATGCAGAGCAAGCAAATTGAGAATGCCTAACTTAGAAAAGGTACCAAGCCACGTGACTAAACATAGACAAGAATTATGGGCTAATTTAACTTGTAAGAGCTATTTAATAATAAGCTTGAGTTAATAAACCAAATAGCTTATAATTAATATAAGTCTTTGTGTTTCTTTTGGACTGAACAGCTATGGGACCAGATAGGACAGAAACTTCCTACAAATTCTCATGAAAGTCACAATCAGTAATATTTCCTCCATGATTGAAACAAGTTGAGTAGTGATTAAAGTTGACATAGATTATGACATTTGAGTTAGATATAATAATAGATTTTGAGTTAGATATAATAATAATAATAAGTTCCTGTTTTTTAGAGTGAGGAAAAAACTAAGACAATATGTGATATTTTTAGGTTTGCTCTAGCCATAGAAAATTTACTAAATAAAGAAGACAGTCATAAATTACTAAATACCAAATGGTTTTTTTAACATATAACTTGTCAAAAATAAGTTTGAAATCAGACACAAAGTGTACTCCATCAGTATTCACCCGCATTATATTGTAGAACTATAATACAGCTTTGCTTACAAACACAAATTTGCATAATGCATTGTGAATGCCATCAAATCACACAGCACCAACAAACACTGCCTGAATACTACTAAGCTCCCATTAGAAATTATTGTATACATACCCAGTAAGTGAGCATAGACTGGTATTACATTTATCACACATACAAAATCTGTGGTTTAATTATGGGGAAGAAAACTAATATTTTTGTATGATTATTCCTCAAATTCAAATTAACATATCCCTGGGATGTATAGTGTTAGACTATTTGGATTTTCATTTGAATATTTAGAACCATTGGATTTTAAAAATTGATATTTGGGGGGTTATAGATGTGGCTTCATGGTTAGGAGAAAGGGCTGTAATTCCAAAGGACTGAGGATTGATTTCCAACCTGCACAATGACTCTTAACCTCCACAAATTCTGGTTGAAATGCCCAGTATTTTCTGGCTCAACAGACACCAGGCACCAGGAACAAATATATGTCCAAGAAAAGCACACATGCACATAAAATTAATTTTAAAAAATTAATTGATGCCTGTTTTTCATGAAAAGATATTATAAATAGATTTTGGTCAAGGATTAATTATAGAGTCTATAATGGATCTAAATATCCAATTTTAATAGACATTTATGTAGAATGTTTTTATTAGCATTAACAATTATAAAACTAAAATAACAACTCAAAAAAAAGCATTGAAGACATTCTGTCATTCAGTATCAAATATTCAGTCAAGGATTTTTCCCTTGTGTAAAAAAAGAAGAGAGCATCTATCCTACTAGTATGCAATTTTGTTTTTAGTTTTAGTCAATAGTCAAAGTATACACATGCCAAAGAATTGTTTAAAATATACTTTTATTATTTAAAATAGAATTCAAAATAAAACAAACCAGATAAGATAAAGAAGGACATTTCATTCTAATGAAGGGAACAACCATAAAACCCTTACCATTCTAAACACATATACATAAATGTCCCATAAATTTAGATATATGTACAGTCATTTTCATTGAATTCTAGGAAATCTTTAATTTCTATACTTATTCCTTGACCCAGTGGTGACTCTGTTAAGCCTTATTCAGTTTCCATGTGTTTGTAAACTTTCTATAATTTGTGTTGTTGAATTCGAACTTTAAGCCATTGTGATCCACTAAGAAACAGGGATTTTTTTTTAGTCACTGTATATAAGTACAAGTGGATCAAAGACATCAACATAAATCCAGAAGCACTGAATCTCACAGAAGAGAAAGTATGAAGTAGCCTTGAATGCACTGGCACAGGAGACCCCTTCCTAAAAATAACACCAGTAGCACAAACACTAAGAAAAACAATCAAATTTGAAATAACCCCAAAAGTCTACAAATAAGCTAAACCAAGGAGGAAAAAAGATATCTACAATAAAATCATTTTTGAAATTTTATTTTAGTTTTGAGATTATAGTGCTGGAGAAATGGCTCAGCCATTAAAGGTTAGCCTCACAACCAATTATGTAAGAGATTATGGCCTAATTACCCACACATATACATATTCTTGCTCTCTTTCAAATTCATGATCTATTTCATGAATTGTTAAACACACACACACACACACACACATACACACACACTTGGCACACACAATTCCTAAATATGTAACTACAGCTACAGCCTTCAGAGTCTACATAATATTATTTGTATTTATATATTCTCAGGAATGACCATTTGCAAGGGATTACCCTTGCCTGATAAGATTTTTTTCCTCACCATTTCTTAGATGACTGTAGGTTTTCTTTTTCTTTTGCTTGCTTGTTTTAAACGAAAGTAGATTCTTCTCTTATACAATACATCCTGAGCACAGTTTCCCCTCCCTCCACTCCTCCCAGATGCCCCTAACCTTGCCTCTTGCCCAGAGTCAATTCAACTTCCCTGCCTCTTCAGAAAAGAACATGCCTGCAAAAGAGGATAGCCAAGCAGGGCAAAACACTGTACAATAAGAAAAGACAAGAACCTCATATCAAGGCTGGACAAGGCAACCCAATAGGGAGAAATAAGTTCCAAGAAAAGACAAAACAAGTGAGAGACACACCAGCTCCCACTGTTAAGAATACCACAAAAATACCAAGCCAACAGCTAATATCATATTTTCAGAGGACCCGACACAGACCCTTACAGGCCCCTCTCTTGCTTCTTCAGTCTCTGTGAGTCTGTATGGGCCATGCTTAATTATTCAATGGGCCACATTCTGCTGGTGTCCTACGTCTTCTCTGACTCCTTCAATCTTTCCTTCCTTATTCCACCGAGTTTGGTGACTTCCAAGAGAGGGAGGGAGACTTTCAATTTAGAATCTCTCTCTGCATAATACTTTTTCTGCACCCACTCCCATCTGCTGGCTGTAGTTTTTATGTACGGGGCTAACCCACTCCCATCTGCTGGCGGTAGTTTTGATGTATGGTTAAGGCCTTAAATCTTTCTTCCACTCATGTTAGTATATGTGTTGATGTCATCCTTTGACAACTTTTGTTTATGCAGTCCTTTCCTGTTGTGACTTTATGGGTGTAGCTTCTTACATTACTAGGGCACACAATTTCTTACAACTCTCCCTGGCCCATTACCTCTTAGAATCTCTTCCACTTTCTCTTCCACAGTTTTATCTGACCCTTTTGTGCAGGAGTTCTCTATAGATGTGTCAGTCGGGACTCAGTGCCGCAAGTCTGCGATTTCATCTACTGTGGTTCTCTGTATCAATTTCCATCTCTTATAAAGAGGAGTTTCTTTGATGAGGAAAGAGAAGCATGCTTACATGTGAGTATAAAGGCAAACAACTAAACAGTAGTTAGGGATTATGTAGGCTTACAAAGTGAACCATGCAAAGAGCGAGAGTCTATCTACCAAACCACCTAGTATCAGGAACAGAAAGCCTCTTTGTAAGTTGTTGGTCATGTGAGTTCAAGAGACATCAAAAGCAAATAGGTTATTGCTATTTCCTTTGATTACCGCTAGCTAATGAAAATAAGGCTTGCTTGCAGAAGATAATGCACATATTGTACACAGGACTTGCAGCAATCCAGTCGAAATTATCTGGGAAGCCTCCTTTCTGATTACTCTCACTGATAATATTGGAAGTTGCTAAGCAAACAGCCAAGAGGGAAAAAAAAAAGAATCAATAGTGCAGTTCAGCTATAATGCCTACAAATCACAATGAATGGTCTATCAAGATAACCCTAACAATATCTTAATGATATATTTATATTAGGGATAATCAACAGTGATCTAATTGAACATAACATCAGTGGGAGGGTATTCATGCTTGCCACTGTAAACTTAGACAACTATCACTGGCTGAAGATGATAAACCCATAGAGAACTTACTGCCTCCATTTCCTAAGTAAATATAATTTCCACTTGTGTTGCCTCCACAAACCAGTAGAACTCTTGTTCCTAATCACAGAAATTTCTTTTTGCAAAGAGACTATTTGGGAACTACAACTGTTTCAAGTGAGGATAATAAGTAATGAAGGAAACTCAGTTGATTCATCTAGTGCTAAGCCACTGCACCTAAATCTCAGAGAAATTCATGGTAGAGGGGCCTGAAAGAGTCTAAAAACCAGAGGACCAAAAAGCCTGTTGTGAGATAATGTCTCTTAGATTTGACAGAGAAGCTGCATCCATGAGCAGTTATCCAGGTTTATTTGGGGGTTAAGCCCATTAAACCTATCAGGGTGAGAAAGATGTGCTATTAAAGTGAAAACTGGTTGGAGAAAGGAGAAAGAGATCTGAGGGGTAGAACAAACTGACCGATTCAAGCACGTTTCTCCTTCATGTTTCTTTCTTCCTTTAGTGAAGAAAAAAAAAAAGGACTTTTCACCACAAAGCTTTCAGTTTATATAGGCATACAGACAAGTTACCAGTTTCACAGGTGGTAACAATAGTATCAATCATGCATTTCACAGAATCACCAAAATCGGACGGGTCTGGCAAGAAGGTGCCTTATGTCTCAGAGGGGGCATGACTGTGGAGCTCTCTGGTGGCTGGGAACACAGCCTAGGTAGTCATAGCAACCACGAAAGCCAAGGTGTTTGATTAGCATTAGCATCTAGTTAATTGAGATAAAAGAAATCTCTTTTGAGACTTTCTTTACCTTTGACTCCAGCAGGGTGTCCATGTGAGGATTTTTCTCTCTGAAATTGATGTTAGCAACTCAGGTCTTTTTCCTGTATAAACAGTTAGTTTCCTGGGCTGTGGGCTTGTGTTAATTGAAACCAAGGTAAAGCATAAATACAGAGTATTAGTAGTTTGTTAAGGTAAAGGAGAAGACCAGCAAAATTCTCTTTCCTGAATCTGCTGTTAGAGGAGACATACTGTTTCTCTATTGAATGCCTCCTTGCTTAGAACTGCTTTCTTATCAATGAGTCCTGGCAATATCGAAAGTGGTGGAGGGAATATGTTTTATGTATATTTTGGCTACGAGAACAAAGGCTTGACTTTGAGAATGTTTTCACACCAGGAAAAGTCAGGTTTATACATTGCTGTGATATTATAGAAGGGAGGAATATCATGATCCCACAAGGTTTTTACAGAATTGACAACGACTTATCCAAAAGACAGACGTTTCCACAACTCTGTAAAAAAACGGGTTTCCCATGAGAAATGTCCATACTCCCGTGGATTAGTATAATATATCTGTCACCTGTACATTTGCTGTAAAATTCTTTTGGACTCACTACAGTTTTCCTTCTTTTGTTTAGTAGATGCAGCATGTGCATATCTCTCTGGCCAATGAATACTATGGGTAATTATAGGTTTGAGGATAACTAGAAAAAGAATAATTTAAAAATTAATGATCTGTATTGATTCAAGCTGAAAACTGCTTTGGCCATCTTATAAATGTGTTGTACATGATTTTAAAATATCACTTATGTACAGTAAGTCATAGGAATAACATAGAACTATAATAGTATGACATGGTATGGTTAAGTGAGTGTAAAAGTTGTAGGTTTTAGTTATTAAAAGAAAGGAGTGTTAGTTTAGATTATTAGTTTTATCTATTGGTCTTTCATTAATTGACTGTATATTGATGAAGCACTCCTAGAGTTTACCTAGTTAGTGATACGTAAATGTAGGACCAGCTCTGCAGTTGAAGTAGACCTGACAAGTTAAATTTGTATTCAAGTCAATAATAAACAATTTTAGCTATGAGAGGGTAGTAGAAACTATCCCAAAATAAACACAGCAAGATTTTTATAGCAGAACAATTTTTAGAAATACATAAGAAGATTGTCTGATAATATATACATTGCAGGATCATGGGTAAAACCTATACAATTAACAATGTAACATTAAGGCAGTCCAGTCCTTTGGGTTATATAGTTCAAAAAGGTGACATGAGGTGTAGGGTTCTTTCTCTCATGGCTGTTTCACGTTGAATATGGAGCAAAGCTGTAGATTTTGAAAATCAGAACACCAGAAATACAAGAGCAGGCTATCTCAGACTTCATGAGCTGCTCAGGGAACTTTGGAGCAATCTGTGTTTGGAGAATAAATAGGACCTTTTAGAGGGAGATCTTGGAGTGTGGCACAGAGCTGCAACAAGGTGGCTTCCATGGGCAGAGAAAGAACAATCTGTAACAACTTAAATGATTATAGATCTGGTGGAATAAATATATGTTAATGGAAGAATATGAAGTTAAGAAATATTAGAGAGGAAATTCTATCCCTTAGGTGAATGTTTGGAATTTTTACATGAACAGTTTTGGCAGATGAGAGAAGGGCATTTTATGCCAGGGAGAGAAAGTTTCCCTTTCTCAAAAAAAAAGTGGACTTTTTGAATGGTTACTTATAAGTAGCAAAGAGTACCAAGCACAATTGTAAAGAGAGAACTTAAAGAAAACTGAGAAAAAAATTCAACCATTGTTACAAGACATTTACTTCCTTTAGACCAGTAGCATTCTACTGGTGAGTATTCTTTAAGGAATTGTCAGTTCAGAAGTATCTCTGGGAAGCTTCCAAAAGGGACCTTTTCAGGTTTCCTCTGAAGGGTGTTTAGGGGAATTCTGCTCACCACTCTAATGGGGACCTGGTTCCCTGAAATCTGCAGCATTCTCCAATGAGGACTCAACTATAGATTAATGCTAGAGAGATCTCTCTACTCATGGATCACCCAGGAATAGTCTCTTCTAACTAAGACTGTTCAGACAAGTGCTACCTCTTCTTCCTAGATAGGCTTGTATATCTACTTAGATAGTTCCCTGACTACTCAATGCCAAGTAAGCAGGATCCTTCAGATTTCCAGCTCTTCAGACACCATCAAGACCCAGCTAAGGCACTACTACCAGCAAATGAAAATAACTAAGGGAAACAATTTATTGATGGGCGATTTTTCCTCAATATGTCTCTTTATTGGTTCCCTCTTCCTTGTACTCTAGTCTAACTACTTGTCCTGTCTATAATTTCTTAGTTCTAATCTTCTTCATTAACCCTGATTTCAATTACAATGTTCTGTTCTTTCTTTGCCCAGTAAGGAAGAAACCAGAGAGGTACAAGCAATAACTATTTTTTATGAGGCATAGGTAAATGCAACCATTCTAGCGATCCTGACTGCCACAAACAGTGAGTGTATACTCAGTAGAAACTGTAACAAGATTTCATGGTTTATTGTAATCTATTGGACAGAGCCTTTGAGAATTAGGTTTCTCTTCAATAAGAGTCAAGGAATTTTTTTTCCTTTAGGTGTTAACTTCCATGGTGATACACAAATTAATATAAATGGGTTAATTTAAGATATAAGAACTAACTAGAATTATGCTTGACCCATTGTTAATTAATATAGTTTTTATTATATCTGGGTATCTGGGAAATCAATGCACAGTATCTGATTTGGAAATCTGCATGGATATTATGTCCCACATAAGAAAAAAGTTGCTGAATTTGAATTTTTTCCAGGGAACACCTGACGCCCACATAACATTTATATTTGGATAGGAAATTGTAATACCTCTTGCAAATAGGTTATACCAGCATGAGAAATTAATATGTCATCTATATAGTGAATAAGGTATACACTCATAGTACTTTTTACAAAATTGTGAGAGGGCTGGATCTACAAACATGTTTGACACAAGGTTGGGCTCATTATACTGCCTTGTGGCAAGGTTTTCCATTTATATTGTTGATAAGTTCTCTGGAAATTAGATGAAGGTCAACTAAGGACAAATTGCTGACAATCTCTGGGGTTCAAAGCTATGGTAAAGAAAAAATCACTTATATTACAATGATATTAGAATTTTTGGAGAAGCCCACTGGAGATGGGAGACCAGGTTGCAATGTCCTCATAGACTCCATACTTTTATTTAAATTTCTAAGATTCGGTAACAATCTCCACTTGCCTGATTTTTTTTTTAATAACAAATATTGGTCTGTTCCTCCAGAGGCTGGTGGAAGGGTTAATATGACTCTTTTGAAGTTGCTCTAACACAAAATGAATAACTTCTTCATTCTTGTCTGCAGCTAAAGGCCAGTGTTTAACCCAGATGGGAATAACGGACTTTCAAGTAATGGACCAGCAGTTAGGGGAACAGTGACATCTATGATATACTTTGGTATCTCAGACTATAACTATAATTTTTAACCTTGGAATAATGGACTGTGTTTTGTCTTTGGCATGTTTTCCCAAGTCCTTTTTAGGGTGAAACTTCATCTGTAACATCTGTGCAGGTACAATATCATTTGAAGAAAGCAGCATCTATCCTAGCGGGTCTCTACCCCATAAGGTAGCATAGGGATGACATATGGGTGAAAAGTCTAAGAGTTTTCTCCATCAGACCATTCAATATTCCTGAACTCCAAGCAACAATATTTGCCTGACCTATCCCTATCACAGAGGAGGGAGTGACACCAAGATTTTGGTTAATCCTTTCCTGAAATGCAGGAAATGTCTGCACCAGTGTCCAACAAACCAACTCTCTCTCTCTCTCTCTCTCTCTCTCTCTCTCTCTCTCTCTCTCTCTCTCTCTCTCCCCTCCCTCCCTCCCTCCCTCCCTCCCTCTCTCTCTCTCTCTGTCTCTCTCTCTGTCTCTCTCTCTCTGTCTCTCTCTCTCTCTTTCTTGGACTTTAAGAGTATTAGACAGTCTAGAGTCCTTTATTTTCTGAAGTCAGAAAGCCATATCATTTGAACCAAAAGCAGCAGCTCCCCTTGAAGATTCAGAAACTGCGCTTCCTGTGATCTGATAAGGAAGTAGCAGTAGCTATGCTATGCACTGCCCTGCATGAATCTGAACCTTTTTTTGTGGGGGTATTTATTGTATAATAATTTTAATCTCTCCCATGAAGTCAGACTCAGTTATCCCCTGGAACCACATAAATACCTTGGACAGAGATGGAGCTCTTACCTATGATTAAACCAAGCATCCCTTCCATAGGGGAGCTGTAAACCCCTGTGGCCCACTGCTTGCTGGAGTAAACAACTTGTTTTCTTATGCTTGCAGCTGCTCTGAGCAAACAACTTGTTTTGTAGATGCTCTGAGCATAACACCCTCAGGAGTTCCTGATGACAGGAGAGTGGTTTCTGGTGGGCTTTGCAGCTGAGAGATGGTGTGGCTATTAGTTAAGGAGAAACTATATAAGCTTCCCTGGAGCACAATAAAGAGGGCATTTGGGGGGCATTCTTGGCATTATCCATGTCTGTGTGTGTGTGTGTGTGTGTGTGTGTGTTTCAATCTTCAGCCCCTCGCCCAACCTGCAATCCATACCATAGTGTATAGCTCATAGAGCAGGTCTTGTGCTACAAAAGTAAGGCATGATTGTTTTGGGGAAGGTTCAATGCCCTCCCTACTATGTCTAGGCTGAGGAAGATATCCGTCCAAAGAGAATAAGTACCCTAAAAGCAAGTACAAGCAGTAGGGATAAGTCCTGTGTACCCTATTTTTAAATTGGATTATTTGTTCTTTTGATGACCAGTTTCTTGAGTTCTTTGTATATTTTGGAGAACAGCCCTCTGTCCGATGTGGGGTTGGTGAAGATCTTTTCCCATTTTGTAGGCTGCCCATTTTGTCTTGTTGACCATGTCAGATTCAGGAGGTCCCGTTGTCATTTTCACTGTCTGTGTCTTCTATGTGTGGTTAGTTTTATGTTGAGGTCTTTTATCCATTTCTACTTGAGTTTTGCGCATGGTGATAGATATGGATCTATTTTCATTGTTCTACATGTTGATAACCAGTTATACCTCACTTTGTTGAATTTGTTGGATTTTTTTTACAATTTAAAATTTTTTTTTGCTTCATTGTCAAAAATCAGGTATGTGGATTGATTGATATCCAGGTCTTTGATTAAATTTCATTGGACCCCCTGTCTGTTTTTATACCAATATCAGGCTATTTTTGATACTGTATCTTTGTAGCAGAGTTTGAAGTTAGAGCTTGTGATGCCTCCAGAAGTTTCTTTATTGAACAGGATTGTTTTGGCAATCCTGGATTTTTTGCTTTTATTGATGTTGTAGGGCCCAGTGATGCAAGTAGTTCAGGGAACTGTGAGGAAGCTTGTTTGATTTCTGTTGTAGCTTCTGCCTGCAAGTTCCTGCCTGCTTAATTTCCTACCCTGTCTTCCCTCAAGGTTGGACTATTAGCTGGAAGTATAAGATGAAATCAATCCTTTCATTCCCAAGTTGATTTAGTCATGGTGTTTTATCACAGCATCAGGAACTCTAAGTTAACACCCATAAGTGAGAAAGTCACCTGATTAAAGACATTAAGTGTGGAGACTGCTCTAAACATAAGTCCCAAATATCTTCCCTTCTCCCAAAAGTGTTTTTTTTTCCCTAAACAGTTTCTTCAAGAGGAAAATGGATCAGCTAAATTTGATATGTCCCAAGAGCATTTTGCCCCTAAGCTCTGCTTCATAAGTAACTTTCACCAGCTAAAGCATCCAAAGTGCACCAGATGTTCACGTCTGTGCACATATGGAGATTTTTATTTCCCTTCAAAATATAGCACTTGAAACACACTGCTGCCTGCTGGAACTGGACTTCAATGCTTTAAAAAAAATAATTATTGATTTGAAAATTCAGAACTCATAGAGAGTGGTGAAATGAAACTACTCCCCACTCCCCGTTTTCTCTTATTCCCCAAACTGGATCAGTCTTTCTGTTACATTATTCTAAAAAAAAAAAAAAATCAGCCTTAAGGTGACTTCACCTTGATAAAATTGCAAGTTGCTTGAGGGAAGAGCTAAAGGAACACTTTTCTGTCTTGCTCACAGTATTTAGTGCAATATGGCGTTATCAGGCTCAAGGCAGGCTATGTAGTAGGACTACATGATAGGCAGAGATATTTTCAACCATGCTAACATAATAATAACCTTGTTTACTATTGTATAAAACATGGATTTAACTCACTAAGCTTATCTACAAGTTCTGAGGCAGAGATGGAGGGAACTGAGAACAAGGAAATTTGTTGATCCACTTATTATGTATTTTTTACCTATGGTCCAAAGGTGAGATCAGATTATAAAACTAGAGTACAAAGCTATACATTCACAGAATATCTTTTGCTCTGTGAACTTAAAAATCTTGGTTGCCTTATATGTATGCTGAGGATAAAACGGCCCATAATCAAGTAGTTTTGTAGAGGGCCGTAGCATTCAACACAGAATATTTGATTCCAGAAAATAATTGATACCAATATTTGTTTTATTGTTCTTGGTGATGTTGTTCTATCATCATTGAATTATTCCCATAACCCAGCTTTTTTAGACACTATGTTAAAGAGCACTATCATATATATTTGAATTTGTACATTTTCTATGAGCTTCTCCTAATTGTATTGTATTCCTCTGTATATATTTTTAGGCTTTTCATCTATAAGCCTTTATACTAAACAGCGTCCAATTCTACAAGAACAATCCTGTGTATTTGGGGGAAACAGCAATACAACATTATCAAGTTCTCTTTCCTACAAGTTAATTATGCATAAGTACATCTGTCAGTCAGAGGACGTCAGTCTGTTTTCTCTTTCGCATATCTGATCTTCAGTGGGGTTTTGTTCTGTTTGATGCTGTCATTTCTGTTTTTTTAATGTTTCTTTTAAGATTTATTTATTTGTTATGTATACAGCATTCTGCCTGCATGTATGCCTGCACACCAGAAGAGGGCACCAGATTTCATTACAGATGGTTGTGAGCCACCATGTGGTTGCTGGGAATTGAACTCAGGACCTCTGTCAGAGCAGCCAGTGCTCTTAACCTCTGAGCCATCTCTCCAGCCCCATTTCTGTTTTTTTATGTTGGTTGTTTATTGTATATTTCTGTGTTGTTTAGAAGGTTGTAGAACAGTTTTACAAATATCTGAGAAGCACAGACTAAGGTGTAAGTATAGGTCACCCTTCTTAATCTCTGTAGGTCTTAATCTCTTTATTAAAGGTTGCTTTGATAACAGTGACCTTGGTTTCAATTCTTCACTTGCAATAAATGAATTATGTATTCACTTCTTGAAAGTGATGCTTCCAATGGCCCTTTTCTGACTCTTTTTTCTCTTGTTTTGAAGGCTCACAAAGTAAACACAGGAACAACAATCTGGTATATTCCACTCAACATTCTGTAACTCATTATTTTGGGAAAAAACAATGCAAGAGGAAAAATACAGATAACCCATTTGTTTGTTGTTAACTATTTCCAGGAAATTGTAGTTACTTTGATATCTAGTCTTACCTTTTACATTTCCAAACAAAGGAAATGTTCATGAGCAGCATCTCCAAGACAAACTATTTATGTCTATTCCAACATGGTGGATAACAAAGAACACATTCTTCAGTTCAGGTGCTTTACCCTTCATTGGCTTAATAAAATTGTACTCCATTAAGTTTCTCAGGAGAAAAATGATTGGATACTGCAAGACTGGTATTTATACGTATTCGATATAAATGCTAAAAGTAAGCTTGCATTTGTAGTGGGATCCAGTAATTAATACAATTCAAGGTTCATTTATACAGTGCATTGCAAAAATTATGTCATTATAAGTCTTTTTTATTCCTGTTTAGATTCATTAGAATATGTCATTCTAGGCATCTTTTAAGTGTTTGTTTATGTGGCTCAAATTTTTTTATTGGTGCCACAAGAATTTCAGGTAAAAACTCAATTCATTATCCTCAAAGAAGTTAAATCTGGTATTCTGTTTTTAATACATTTGCAAATGTTTAACGCCCCCTGCTGTTGGAATTAAGACTCTTAACAAATTGGAAATTCAGAAAACCTTATAAATTTGCTTACTCAAAACTTGTATGTGAATTTCAAGGAAGCATAGTCAGTTGCTGTTATGCCTAATACTTCTTTTCTTAGAATATAGTGTATTCACACAGTAATTACTAGCAATAGGGGCTACAGCACATTGATTCATTTCATTTTTTATGTAATTACAAGTTGAGCAAAATTCTGCATACCCTTGATTAAGATTATTTCTGCTTATTCAAACTGGCAAATCCTCAAACAACTATGGTTAAGATGTTTGTTCTAAATTTTTTTGCATGCGCTATTTAATATTTTTTCAAACAAAAAATATCTGAGTAAATTGGAGCCCTGTAAATAGTTACTTAGGGGGGAACCAGTTCCCTAGGGTTCTTCTAAGTAATTTTGAATATAAGCTATCCCTGTATATATCTCATACTTACCTAAAACACACAGAAAATATTATTGAATGTACAGAAAATCTTGCTCACAATTTCTCTGATCACTCAGTTTTCTTTGCTTTCTGTTCTAGGTTTTTACGTATATGCACACACTCTTATATACATTGTTGACAGAGGTTTCTGTTCCACCTGGTCCACAGCCGTTCAATCCCAAAGAAACACACAGAGGCTTATATTAATTATAAACTGGTTGGCCTATTAGCTCTGGCTTTTTATTAACTCTTATAACTTACATTAACCCATAATGCTTGTCTGTGTTAGCCACATAGCTTGGTACTTTTATCAGTGAGGCATTCGCATCTTGCTTCTTCTGTGTCTGAGTGAAGACTACAGACTGACCTTTCCTCTTCCCAGAATTCTCCTGTTCTAGTCACCCTGCCTATATTTCCTGCCAGGCTACTGGCCAATCAGCATTTTATTAAACCAGTACAAGTGCCAAATCATTACAGGGTACAAGACTATTGTGCCACAGCAGCTATCCAAGATGTACATATAATATTGGAAAGCTACAAGTTCTTCAAAAAGCATTTCACTGGATATACAGTCTTTAAATATGTTGATGCTCAGTGAGTACTCAGTTCTATAAGAATATGGTATTTTCAGCTATTACTTGTTCATGATGAATACTCCTATGAGCCTATCATTATTCATATTTGATATTTATAACTTTAATTTACACTTATCAAAAAATAGTAGAAGTTTAGGCATTATTTTATTATGTGAATATTGTAATCTGCTTAAAGCAACTTCCAAACTTATTTTTAAGTTTTTTTTCTTATAAATTGCTGCATTAGTTTGCTGTCAACATATGAAAAGGGCTTGATCCATCTTGAGCAGTTCATTACTAATCTTTATTATTTATTTGGTTTTTCATACTTAATTGGTGATTGGTTGAGAGTGTTTCTTACTATGTAGACCTTAAAGGTCTGGAGTTTGTTAACACATCAATATGACCTCAGTCTTCCACAGATCTACCTCACACTTTCTCCCTAGTACTGGAATAAGGGTATTTATCAAAATATCCCAACAAAAATATTTTTTATCAATAGTAAAATTGTAAAGTGTTTGGAAAATTGGCCATTTTTCTTTAATTTACTTCAGCCAAAATAATTAATTAATTGTAAGGTCTTAATATCCTTGGAATTTGTTCAGATATCTTGCAAGTTAACTTTAGTATATTTAAAATGGAGTGTTTTAACAGTCTTTAATCCATTATTATAATATTACTGAGTTCAAATCACAACTGAGTACTCTGCAAACTGTAAAAAATAATTGTGCTATAGATACTGTAAACAAAAAGAGGCATAATTTCCCCATGGGTCCATGGCAGGATACCCTTATTTTGAGTGTCTCCCATGAATATGGAAAAAAGACAGCTAAAATTAAGGGGCATTTGTAGGATAGTATGTATCTAATAGAGTAGAAACCTTCTAAAATATATACCTATAGCAAGGCAATCTAAATGAAATCATCAAATAACAGGGAAAACAGATCGACAACTGGGAATCATGATACATGCTTGTAACAATAACACATAGAAGGAAAGTGATTGGAGATAGTCAGTGTCCATTCTGAGCTACCCAGGAAGCTTACAGCTAGTCTGAAATAAATATTGGGATCCTTTCTTACAAAATAATAGTAAGTAGCGGTGATATATGTCGCTCTCTTTAGCAAGCAGAATTAGCTGGCCAGGGCTCTGGCCTTTTCCTTTTAAATTCATCACCTAGACTTAAACCAGACCTATTCCGGGCCAATAGAGATCTATACTAAAATGCAAAGCAGCTCGCAATCTGTGACTGGGAACAGGTTCATCCATTCCCTGTCTTTATCCATCCATTGATGACTTGAGCTGCATTCTCCTTATCTAATTATAGGCAGTTGATTACACAGAGTATCTCCTTGAACCATCTATTTTCCCTTGAATTTCACTGCACTTGGTTTGCTCTGATCTAAATCAACCAAGGTAAAAGGCCAGAGGCAAAAGGTACGTGTGATAATTTAAGTTAAGGAAAGCTGGCTAGAAAGAAGCCAAGCTAAGGCAGAACATTTATAAGTTTGAATGGCCAGGGCAGAGGAGAAGCAGGTGGCGATCGAAGTGCAGGGTGTCAGCCCACCAGGAGACAAACCCTTCCATGGATAATTCTTGGCAAACTTCCCTGCCTCACAAGATCACAAACCCTGCAATATCTGTTTTTTTCTGTCATGTCCTTTACATATTTGCTGTTGTTATCCTTCTCTGATATCTCTTGAATTGGGTGGGGAGATCCACCACTGCCTGTAAGGTAATGTATTTATCTCATGAAAACATCCCATTCTACTGGGCAATTATAGTTGTGGATAATTATGAAGATGACTTTCTTCCTCAGTGTACCCGCTAATTGATAATAATGTTAGCTTATACAGAGCTTTAATAAATAAAATATACATAAGAATATGTTACACAGCTAAGGTCTATGAGTTATGCCTAAAAGCTGTTTTAGATTAGTTCAGGCTAATGAATAAAGAGAACCAATGAATTCTCTGCGAGTCAGCCTGGCCCTAGTTCTCTTAATGCTTAAAAGATATTAATTTCTTATACCTGTCCCTGCCCTCAACTTCCTGATAGAACAAGCTAACGATAGATGGGTATGCATCCTAAGGATCGAAAGTCCAGCTAACTGATTGTCTTTTATGTAGAAAAGTTTAGGTTTGTGATTCCTCTAAGATTCCTAGTAAGATTAACTTCCTTTGGTAGCGGCTGTGTGCACTCTGCTAGCAGGGGAGTAGGCTATGAAAAGATGCTTTCTGTCTGCTCATATTCTGTTAATCTGCAATAATTTACAAAGATATAAGTAATGTAAGTAAAAATATGGGATATTGGGAGACTTTGTGGCTTTGTTTTTAACCATGTAAGGGAGATGAAAAACATGTTACTTGCGCTCTGTAGGAATTCAGCAAAATCACATATAGGCTAGAGATTAGAATGAGTTGATGTGTTTTAGAAGTACCTTGTCCTTGAAGAATCTTTGTGGAAAACAATGATTGTCTTGGTGAGGGGCCTTACGACCTACCACAATACAATGGCTTTGGTCATGAATACCTCAGACATATATGGGCCTCTTGTATTATTGTATATTACACACAATGCATAATAAAGGACTAGATTCATGGAGGCATGTGACATTCCTCCTTGCATTAGGACATCCAAATTAAGGATGAGGACCTTGATATGAAGAAACAGTCTGTGTAACAATCTATTAACACTCTTTTGTATGGCTGTTCCATAGCCAGTTCCTCAATCAGCCTATCAGAAGAGGCTGGTTAATCAGAAAGGAAACCATCAAGAGAATGTGTAAATGTCTTTCATTATCCCCCAGATAGAAAGCATTTTTGTTTGCACTGGTGCCATGAATTCCTTTCAGAGCCCTGTGCTGCTGGAGGTTGCCCCCTCCCCACCCCCATAAGCAAAGAATGCTTGTTCATTTCCCAGCAACCTAGAACCAAGATAATCACAAATAAATTATATTAATTGCAAATCAATGATGCTAGTGTATTCTTAGGAGCTATTACAACTTAAGTTAGCCCATTCCTCTTATTTTGTATTTACCATGAGTCTCGTGGTTTACAGTAAGGTTCCAGAGGCATCTGTCTCCCTCCACAGCTACATGGCATCTCTATGACTCTGTCTACTATCTCTCTACATCTCTACAGTTTGGATTTCCCACCTTTACTATGCTAAAACACTGGCCAAAAGCAGCTTCTTTATTAACCAATGGCAATAAAATATATTCCCAACATTCAGAGGAGAATCCCACATAACACCCTAATACCAGACAGCAGTATATAAGAAAGAATAATCCTCCATGTGTGATTATTTGGGAGCTGGGTGGTGGACCCCCAAAGAATGAAAAGAAAAGAGTAAAAAATTAAGAGTTAAAAACAAACATTTTGGAATTCCAACATTGGCACATGTCTTTGCATGGTCTGAGAAATCTGAAAAAAACAATGGAAAAGGACACAGCTCCTTTAAAAGACCCTGCTGTTCAGTCAGCAGGGCAATGCTAAATAGAAACAGCAAGCTAAGTAAAAAATGCTTGTGGCTACTCAGGTACTAGCTTCTTAAAGTTAGGAAAGTTTAGTGCAGTTTTTTTGGTCATGTACCTCAATTGGGCCATGAGCTTTAGGCTGGGCTTTCACAACCCAAGAATCGGGCAGAGCTAGCTGATACAGACACTCTAGGAGAACCCAGCTGTAACTTAGAAGTTTAAAGTTTGCTCTCACAGTCAAACAAAAAAAAAAAAAGGCTAAAAATATGCACTAAAGAGATATAGACAAAAAAAATTAAACAGGTTCTAGTGTCTTTTAGGCTTAGGAAAGAAAAAAAAAAGCATATGGTTAAAGAAGGGAAAAAATAATTTACAAAAATAAAGTCTTTAGAGAGACAGTAAAATAATAATAATAATAAGAAATAAGCCACATAGCAATGGAAAATACACAGGGAGCCTAAAACCTATATAGTTTTACGTTGAGTTTGAATTTTTTGATTGATGACAAGCAAAGGACATCTGCTAAGAAACTAGAAAGTCCTAAACTTTAAAATGGAAGTCAAAAAATAAATTTGTCAAATGGAAATCAAAAATGTTTTGGAGGAGAGGTTTTGCTTTGTTTTCATAGGAAATGAGAAGCAGTGGATTCCTTTGATATTAATTCTACTTTAAACTAGAAAACAACTATTAATCTCATAAAGTTTGTACTGTTGTGGTCTTTTGTGCATTGATACAAAGCTAAGATATTTTTGTTGTAACATACTGTACATATGTTTCTACTCCTATTTAAACAATTTTTATATATTGATACAAATTTAAGGATATTTTGTTACAACATAATATATATATATATATATATATATATATATATATACTCTTGTTTAAAGTATTGTACCTATGCAGTTCATCTAAAACTGTAAGGTAAAATTCTAGTTTTTGAAAGATATTATTATACACTATTTAGGATAATCTATAAACACAATCTAATAGTCATTTATAGCAATCTAATTTGTAGATATGTTAGACACATTTAAAGATTATATAGAGATATAGTTAGATAGATAAATGGTCTTCAAACACGTCAAAAACCTATAGAATATGACATTTAAAATGTTTTGTTAACGTAAGGTTTTTCATGACAATGAAATACTTTTGCTCCTGGCAGTACCAATATACTTCAGAGACTTATGAACATTGAAGAAATTTCATAAGCATTTGCCTCAAGGTGGCAAGATTAGACATTTGGGCAAGAATGCTTTCAGTGCTTGACTTCATGCTTATAAATTAAATATGCAGGACCACAGAAAAGTGACTGGCGAAATTTTACAAATCAAAGTGGAATAGTCCTTCATGGAAAAGTTTGCCAGACATTTTGCGGAACACAGAGAAAAGCATCTGATAAACTTTGCCAATGCACAGTGGAACAGTCCTTCAAATTTATCTGCTTCTAAGAAAAGTCTGCCAGATATTTTAGCCCTGTAACATGAAAATGAATACCCTAATGTAGAGAAACAGTGGGTCACTGTCCAGGAAGCAAGATGTTCCATTGTAAGGTATATTTCAGCCTTCAGAAGTCTTATATGGAGACCAGATAGTTATAGTGGCAGTTTTCCTTAATTACGACAGAAAGTAAATTAGGTATAATACTTAATAGTCACTCAACTGTAGTGAACGGTGGAGTGTTTTCTCTGAAATGGCTAAATGCAAATGGACTGACAATTGTAAATAAATTCTTAATTGATAACTGTTTTCACTGTGTATAGTTTTACTAAATTAAAGTTAAAACCTTTCGTTTTTTTTAATTAGAGAAAAAGGGATAAATATTGTGAATATTATTTTAAGATGTGTTATATTTATTTATGCTGTGGAATATTTGCATAATGGTGAAAAGATGTGTTGCATTCTTTTATGTTGTATTTGTTTGACTCTGTGAAGCTGTGTAACTTTGCTTGTCTAAAACATCTGATTAGTCTAATAAAGAGCTAAATGGTCAATAGTTAGTCAGTAAAAAGGATTGGTGGGACTAGCAGGCAAAGAGCAAAAAGAGAAGAAAAATCTGAGAGGGGAAGAAGAAGGAGCGAGAAAAGAAAGGCCAAGCCACCCAATCACATGGTCAGACACTGAATAAGAAAGAAAGAAATGATATACAGAAAAAGAGAAAGGTAAACGATCAGAGACACAGGTAGATGTGATAGTCAGAGTTAAGGAAAACTGGCTAGAAATAAGTCAAGCTAAAGCCAGACATTCATAAGAAAGAGTAAGCCACCATGTGTATTTAATTGGGAAGTAGGTGGTGGGCCACGCAAAGTGTAATGAGTAATAAAACACCAACAGCAGGATGAAGTAATCTTCTATTTGTACAACATTTTGCATTAGCAAAGATAATTCCTACATAATGACTTAGGGATAAAGAGGGCCTTTTGAATTTCATTTTATTAAACTTTTATTTCACTTTTAGATACTAGTTTTTGTTATTTTGTTTGATGTCAACGAAAAACCATGAGATCAAAATGTATGCTTGATAAGACATAAAATAAATTCATATTTTTTTTCAACACAGTTTGTGTGTGTGTGTGTGTTTAATATCTTTTCCTTTATTCCTAGAATGATAACAGGCCCTGGTGTCCAAAGGAGTAAAGCAAACCTCATATGCCCTTAAATTCCTCTTTATTAACACAGGAGTCTGATAGATACTAATTCTTGTAGAGTGAAATTCTTAGTCATTTTACTGGGAATGTTCTTGTTACGCAGAAGAAATGGAGGGGAAAAATGTCTTTCATCTCTTGGGCCAAACACTGAATCACACACAAAAAGGATCAAATCTGGCAGAACCAAAAGAAAACAAATTACCAAGAAGCTATCACAAACACTTATCTCAGGTCCCACCAGCACCAGAAGACATTTAATAGACCTAAAGACAAAAACGTTGTTGAACAAATGAAATGTTCAGTGGAGTCCTAGAATCATATTGAGTAGTTGAACTAAGCTAGCTCTAGTACTCCAGATATGTCTTAACCGCATAAAATATGTAAGATGAAAATATTAAAAAGATTGAAATAAAAACACTCAAGTTCAAAATGACACTAAGAAGAAAAATGTACTGGGTAAGACTGATATTCTAAATATTAGATTATCTAGTATATCTGTGTGCTGAATACCAGTTTCAGAGGATGTTCAGGTCCTAAAAAGGATGTGTAGAGTATTTGGAGGGTGTTGGGATGAAGATGGGGATGGGAGGAGTGGGAAGGCTGAGTCAGAAGAGCTGCCTGCCAGCAGCATTTATTGAAAAAGGAGTACACATTTCTACTCTATATTTGCACACAGGATTAAATGAGAGATTGTGTGTATGTGTGTTTTTGGTGTGTGTGTGTGTGTGTGTGTGTGTGTGTG
>NW_026067917.1:12535507-12547293 GCF_014885135.2 Alexandromys fortis
ATCTTTAATTAATTAATTAATTAAGAATTCTAAAAAAAAGAAAGAGTAAATATCCATCTATAGAGAAGATTCTACTGTACTAAATTTCCTTACAAGCAAAGTAAAATAATATTTTTAGAAAAAATATAGTTGAAATAATTCATGTTATGCTAGAAACATGCTATAGTGGTACTAACTTGGACGTCACTTTGACTACACTGAGAAGATACCAAAAGATAACCAGTTTTTTTGAAGTGGGAAGACTTGCCACATAAGAGCAGGGTGGCACCTTACTGTGACAGTCATGGAAAAAAATGTTCAATGGAAACCTTGATTTTGCTTTATTGTCTTGTACCTCCCTATCAAGTTCATCCACCCTGTTGTCTGCTGTATTCTTTTATTTATATCGGGATATAGCCTCCCAGAGATCTAACATGAACTGAAGTCCAGTCTCCCCAGGGCTTTCACATCAGACTGGGACTACAGAATCACCAGCTGTTTGATTGGACACCTTTGAGTTTTTCAGCTTTCCCACTGTGAAGACAATCATTATAGGATTACCTAAACCCTACTGTATCAGTCAATCTAAGACATCTCATTATAATGTATATCCATTCTAGTCTAACCAAATTGGTCCCTCTAGAGAACCCTGACTAAGGTACATGCTAATATTTCTCAACAAAATCCAAAGTAAAGCCAGATAAAATCCCTACACAGGAGTGAGGAGCTGCATATATAAATGGATTCATTTTAAATCTTTCATATATAACTGATTGAAGAGAAAATGGTGTATTGTGAAGTTTCTTATATTCTGAAGACAGATTTCTGACAACAATAAAACCCTAATGGAAGGAAAACATTGGAAGGAAAATAGTATTAATATTCTTGCTTCATTCATGAAGAAACAGTATTTACATGAATGAAGATAGTGATAAATTAAAGCTTCATATTATAAATCCTCAAATTAACAGTTTTCTTTAGTCAGTTTCTGTGTTAATATTATTGAATTATCAAACTTGCAGTAAGAAGAAGGCAGAAGTAGATGGAAAGGAAAAACTAGTGCAGTACAAACAAAAATTTAATTGCTTAAGATATTTAAATCCAACCATGCCCGAAATTTCATTAAGAGGGAAGGACTTAAATATCATAATTAAAAGACAGACCAGTTCATCTTTGACCAAAATGTAAATGTTCCTTATAAAAAATTAATTTTATTTACAATAGGCATAATAAGTAAGAGTCAAAATATACAAAGTGACATATAAGAATAACATTGAATAGCATAAAGTCATAGAAGATACAATAGGTAAAATTTTAAAGCAAATATAATCACACAATAAGCATAATTTTTAAAAGTAAAGCAGAAAGTCTTGTTGCACAGCTACAAGGAAAGTGTAAGACAATCTTTAGGTTAAAGGAAGTGTTACCTCATTAAAACTTACATCTTTGCAGTACATCCAATTATGTAAATAATAGATTTATGAAAGAGTATAGAATTTGTAATTTCCTCATTTCTCCTGATTCTCCCCTATCATGGTTTTTATCTCAACAAGATTAATTTGAGTTTAGAATTTTTAAGAAAAAGGCTGTAGACTGGAAGGGTCCTGATTTATCATCACTTGTAGCCAATTCACTGTGCAAATTTCTTCTCGTATTGCACCAACCTTAACCCGTGACTATGTTGTCACTGTGTCCCCTTACACACTCATGTTGCAGGACCCTACAACCATTGCATTTGAAGGTGTGCCCCTCCCCCCTGCCCCACAATGCCTTTGCTAGTGCAGTGTTGTTCCTATAATGCTGTTCAAAGGAAAATCACGTTGTTGTTTACTAACTGGATCTTCCTTTCACCTATTTCAGCTCCAAGGTCAAATTTAAGAAGTAGCTGGGTACTTAACTGTGATTATATTTTGATTAAGAATTGATGGAAGATATACATTTTCAGCAAAGATAAGGGTTTTATATCTTAGATAGGTGTTGACCATGACAGAATCATGGTTTGATGATTTTAACAGGTTCCTACAATAAGATGCTACTTTAACCACAGATTGAACAAATAAAATAATATTTTCAACCCTTAAACAATCTTTAAGACATGACTCAGGGTATGGTGATGTATTCCTCTCACCTCAACACTTGGGGAGCTATATCAGTATGGTTGAGAGATAGATACCACCTGGGTGAGTTCTAAACCAGACTGGCTGAATAGTGAAACTCCATCCCCAACCCCACAGTGTTGAGGCTGTCATGCTCAAATAAACAATTGTATAAGAACAATTGGAAACACCTCCAGTGTTGGGTGGCTAAAACTGTATGACTCAACTAAACACTTCTTATCAAAAATCAAGTTTAAAGAATATAAGCATAAAAACTAAAACCAAAAAGGGAGAAAAGATTAGAATAAAATGCACTATAAACAAGATATATAATGTCACAGACAACAGATAACAGACTATTCCAAAGACAAATGCGATGTCTCACAGCACTGTTATATTGTTTTGATTCACCAAAACAATATAATTCATCTGGAAAACAGAACACACCTAAATATGCATTTGTCCAACAGCTCTTCAAACCACAAATCATCAAAACTGAAACAAATCACAATTATAAATGAATATTTCAGAACGTCTCAGAAATTGATAGATGAACCTGACAGAAAATTGATGAGCTTAGAGAAGACCTGGACATTATCATCCTACCTACCGTGATGCCCGTTCATACATCATTCTACCCTACAACAGCATCATTTACTTTCTACCATTTGCAGAACCAAAAACTACTCCGTGCAGCACACGTCTCTGTGCTCTCTCTCACTTTTTTATATTGTTTGAGTATTCGTTTTATAGGTAGAAAAACTGAGATGAAGACATGTCGTATATCTTTTACGAGAATGATGTGATATTGAAAACACCTAATTCAGAGCTCATAAGATTTGTATTACTACGCTTTGTCTAAGGACACTATGCCTCTAAGAAGCTGGATCGGTTTCTAAATCTTTGTGATGGGACTGACTATTCTGTTCCTAAATCCTGTCTCCCATTCTGGCATAATCTTTTCCTTTCACACGTTCATTCCCTAATGTGTCCTTGTTTGAACTATGTGATTGCTGTCGTGACTGTCAACTTGATTGTTTCTGGAATGAAGTAGGAGATTCTCCTCAAGTTGGATCTGTGAGAAGATTCCCAGGACAGATTAATGGAGGTGAGAAGGTCCTTCTCCAGAGTAGGTGAAACCTGAAGTCTGCCATCGTGTGAAAAGGTCTCATGAAAAAGCATTCATTTTCGCCTGTCTGCTCTGCTTCTTCCTGGTGAGAGCTCTCTAGTTGTTGACGGTGCCTCTGCTGCCCCCATTATTCACCAGCATCGGGAAGATCCTAGCTACTTTGGACTTCATTTGAAAAGCAGCTTTTTCCTTATAGGAGTACATGTTAACCTTGCTGTGGATCTGCCTTTTTTACACGTCGAGCTTCTGCCAAGGCTGTCATCCATACAATGTCTTCTGTATGATCACAGTATTACACACAGCTTTGGACCAAGAAGTTCACTTTACTGTAGTGAGTTTTTTTGATCCTGCCAGTCAGCTCCTGTATAATGACATGGAGACTTATTAATTATGAATTTAATTATGAAAGTTCAGCCTATAGCTTAGGATTGATTCTAACTAGCATTTATAACTTAAATTCACCCACTTATATCCATCTACATTCCATCACATGGTGTTACTTCTCTTCCATCTTCTACCTACTGTGTTGCGGGAGGTCCTTCCGCTCCTCCAACCAATAGCTGCTGAGATACCAGCCCATTGGGGCGTGGTCTCTCTCCCTTTAAAAAAGCAGCTACTTCCCTCTGCTCTTTCTCTTCACTTCCTGCTCCACAGGCAACTAGACTCCCTTCCTGGTTGCGCAGAGGGCTGTTGTCTGGGACAGTAATCTGTAAGTTTTTTCCTCTTTAAATAAATACCACCCTATTAATCATAATTCCAAACTGGCATGGCATTGTTTGTGACTTATGCCTTCACTCCTGTTTCTTCTTTGTGCCTCCCTGGGTTTCTCTCTTGTTAGGCTAGATTCCTCCTGAAACCTCCTGTCTCTGTGAAGATGTACTGCTTATCCCTCCTGCCTAGCTATTGGCCATTCAGCTTTTTATTACACCAATCACATCCATACACCTTCACACAGTGTGCAAATATCCCACAACACTTTACAACTCAAGAATAGCAGAAGGCCCCATGCTGGCAGAATTCTCTGGGTTGCTGTGGTGTCCACAATCTTGAAGCAGCTAATTTTATAGATGACAGGGATAACGTAGTTATATTGTCAACTAATTGTTAATGTCTTTGATTGTTGAGGCAGGATTCTCCAGAAGGCTGTCTTCTCTAGAAACTGTGTGTTCTCTAAACTTCCCAGGACTAGGGTTCAAAGATCCTAGAATTAAAGAATATAAATGAAAATAGTGTTACTTACCATCACTCCTAGTGAATCACTAGCACACTCTTTGATTTCTGTTCCTGTAACATCATGGTCTGTCTTTAAATCCTGGTTTCAGAATGGGTAGTTCTTCAATCAGGAGGTACTAAAAATGTTATATTGAAGCAGAAGTTATTTCCTAGCCACTTCAACCTCCTGATGCCCTTGAGCCAACATGTTAGCAAGGAGTTACAGTGTTGGTATGGATGATTGATCGAGGCTGACAGAGGGATTGTGATTGATACTCCACAATGGAGGCAAGAAAGGGTTTGTCTGCAATGGAGTAGAACCATTAGGGCTCCTTTCAAGTTGACATGTCCTAGGAATAAGGTCAACAGCAATGCAATTCAGCCTGGAATACAAATGTCCTGACCCTTTAGGAATGAAGGTGTGGGTCACTCTTCCATATAATAACTAGACTTGGTAGACTTGGTTGCTGAAAGTGAGGGAGACAGAATGTTTAGTAGTTATACGTAACATATGTACATAAAGTTGTATCACCTCTTACAGAAGCAATGATTAGAATTTCCAAGAATGTTTCTGTTCAATTTTAAAGGGATGTTTACCCTCATTAAGTAGATTTTGTGTTTTCTGTTTCTTTACCATGTACTATATTATCAACTGAGATAAATTTAGTAGCTAAGTGTGGTTGCATGTGTATGGTCCTATTTAAGTTATGCTATATTATTTGACTAAGACATTTGCTTTGTTTGCTTGCATTAACTTTTTGCTGATGAGTATACCTATTGATTGTTCCTGTCACTTCATCCACCACTATTGCCTCTCATCAAAACTCAGCATCTCTGGCATTTCAGTATGCACTGAAGCATAGTAGCTCTCCAGGAATTCCCCAGGTTTTCAATATGAGACTGTGATTATTGGGGAAGCTACATGGACTAATACAATAATGTGTTCTCAGCCTTTCCATGTCTGTTTCTAACCCACCCCAAACCTGCCAAGATCTGTCCTGTGTTATATAATAACACTTAGTGAGGCCATGTTTCCAAAATCAAAATACAAGTAATTTTACTACTTTATGTTCTCATACTGAAAAACTGACATATCATAAAAAATGCAAAAGTCACAGGAATAGCTACATTGCCATCAGAGTATGGGCATGCATTTGTAGCAGGTAGATTCTCCGTTAGGGATGTTTCTGATGTGTGTGTGTGTGTGTGTGTGTGTGTGTGTGTCTTAATCAACTTTCTGTAATGTTCTGGTCTTTTGTTATTTGCAACTTCAAGTTGATTACATCTTTAAAAATGCTATTTCTCTGTGGTCTAAAGGCAGTTAGTGAAAAAATTATTCAGTCTGTTCTATATAGACCTGATTTCCTCTAATTTGTCATTTATTTTCTAAAAGCAAACACTTTATATTCTGTCAATTTATGAGAAAAACAGAAATAAAAAAGAAAACTTGTGAAGTTTTGACTGTTAGGTTAAATAGGTATAAATTTATCTTCCTAATAAAGAACCCAGACTGTTTAAACTACTGTTAAAACAAATGAGTGTTTTGACATGAGTGCTTTCTCTACTCCCTTAACATCTGTGTAGTCACAATCACTTCTTGATATAGGAAACTGAAGTGTTATAATCAGGGGATCTATGATGAACTTGTTATCATAGACCTGGGAACTCTTCCAGATACATTGCAGCTGATAAACACAATAGCAAGTATGCATTTAGTATTTGGATATCTTGTTGACAACCTGAGTGATGGGAGCCTGAGCTGCTAAGCCTTGACCCTCATCTAGGACATTTTGATGAATTAGGAAGTTCTTTTTGCTGTGTGCTGGCACTTAGTAGCAACCTCTTAGTAAAGTAAAATAAATGTTCTAGAGGATAATGAAATAAGACAATCCAGAAAAGTGTTGCGGAGTATTATTTTAATGGGCGAACGTGTGTTACATTTGTTTGTGCTGTGGACTATTTCTTTAATTATGTGAAGATGTGTTACATTTGTTTCCCTGTACCTTTGAAATGGTGCAAAGATGTGTTATATTCGTCTGTGCTACGTTTGGTAACTATGTAAAGATGTGTTACGTTTACTTAATTAAATAAAATACACCTGGGCTCAGAGAGGTAGGCTTAGCAACTGGTTGACAGGAAGCAGCAGGGTGTGTAAGGGGTAACCAGGCCAGCCAAGATGGGAGAAGAATACAAATTTTTGCATTTATATATTACTTTTTATTTCATTAATTTTATTAACTTCCAAACTGATGATTTCTTACCATTAAAACACAATTAGTTTTAATGCCAAAATAAGATGCCTTATATTTTAATGCATTTATTTGAAATCTGAGTTCTATTTTGATTGCCCAAATTATGACTGTGCAAATCTTAGATTTATAACACAGGATTAGAAAAATCAAAAAAAGTAGAAATACTAAATGATAAAGGTTTCTTATAAGAAATGCTAATAGTGCTTTAAAATGATGTAGACTTTGTAGCAGTGCAACTGAAGGCATATGTCTTTGACTGGTGAGAATGTCTAATAGGTAACCAGTAGCACATAGAAAGATCAAGTCTGAGCCCTGAAGGACAGACAGTGTGGGACTTGTGTAGCATCTTATTTAATCACAGAAGACTTAATTTTGCTGTTTACTTGCAGCAGTGACCAGAAGGAATGGAAAAGTGTGCAATCAATCTCCAACTGCCTTTCAGTTTCCCTGAGAAAGCAGCAAAGCCTGAACAAGACAACGTAAAGAACATCCTTAGAGGGAAAAGGGTGGGGCATGTCTCACGATTCTAAAGTAATGGTGATTATGGCACACTGACAACAGTAAAACTAACAAAAATAATGAAAACTGCTGCTTTTGATATGTAAATAGCCCCATCTTACAGTTGGCATTGCCATCACTGAGTGGATAAGGCTCTGGGAGGTTCAAAGAAGATATTTTTGCAATTTGACACTTCTAAAATATGACACAATAGAGAAAAATCTGTCTTTCTCATAAGTTTTAATCTTCTGTGATATTTTAGGGAGTTTGTCATTAAGAACCTGAGTAACAGAAACAGGCTCATGAGTTTTAACTCAATGTTTCCTAGAGTGGTCATATAGGAATTATGAAGCCTAGCTGGGGAATCCTAAAATCTTATGATTCACTTATAGAATTTTTTATATTCAGAAGCCATAAATATTACTATAAGGTAGTTTCAAAGAAGCTGAACATTCAAATCATCAAATTTTGTTTTTAAAGGAAAGTACATATTGTACACAAAAACTTGACTGCCGTTTTCTGACTACAATTCCAAGGATAAATAAAATTCATAAAGGTCTAAAAATCTAATTTAGACTCACATCACCAACACAGTTTTAACACTTTTTCAAGAAGATATGGTGATTACCATAACTTCAGAGTAAATTGTTTTTGTTAGGAGAACAGAACCTCCTTTTAATTTTACCACAATTGTACACATTTCAGCTTGCATAAATATGTGTACATGAGATGCATGCTTGTTACCCATGAGGTAAAAAAAAAAAAAAAGAACATTAGAAGTATTCGAACTAGAGTTACAGTTGTTAGGCATCATGAAGGTGTGGAAACTAAACCTGGATCCTATTCAAGGACAATAAGTGTTCTTCACCTCTGAACTGTCTCTCCACCCCAGGGATTCAATTTTTTTGATTAGAGAAGATATTAAGAACAAGAGGTTTGGATAAAACAAATGGATGAATCATATCTTTGCCAACACTCCTGTGACTGACTTTCTTTCTTTCTTTCTTTCTTTCTTTCTTTCTTTCTTTCTTTCTTTCTTTTAGATTTTAGTTAGTGTGTGTGCTAAACTGCACATACGTAGGTCAGAGGTGTTCTCTTCTTTTACAGTATTAATCCCTAGAATGGAATTTAAAGCATTAGGCTGGGAAGAAAGTACATTTATCTACTGATATCATCTTCTCAGCCTTATATTTAACTTATTTATATTTCAATTTATTTTTAAACACAGAAATTAACTAGTGTGCTATTGGGAACGGCAGACCATCAGACCCTGAATTTTCTAAGACCCCTTCTTGCTGGAGTGAGCAGCTTGTTTTTGTGCTTGCAGCTGCTCTGATCACAAGGCCCCCATCACAAGGTGGGTTTGCAGCTCAAAATCCCAGGAGCTGGGGTGTGGCAATCAGTTAAGGAAGCCTATATAAACTGCCCTGTAACATAGTAAAATGGGCATTCCTGATATTCTTGAGACCACCCTCGGGAATGGTGAGGGTGGATTGAAGATGGGTATATATCTGTATGTGTTTTGTCATCCCCAGACCCTCCCCAGAAAGCAGTTTGAGGTGATAGAGCACCACAGCAGAAGGCACCACTGAGGTTGGAAACTAGGGACACTCTGACAGATGCCATTCAGAGGACTAGTCAACAGGAAAGTAATAAAGAGGAGGCAGGAGGGTGAATTGAAGGCCTTAAAAAGATGGAATGTGCACAGAGAATCTGTATTATGTATGTTATTGTGTTTTCTTTCTTTCTTTCTTTCTTTCTTTCTTTCTTTCTTTCTTTCTTCCTTCCTTCCTTCCTTCCTTCCTTTCTTTCTTTCTTTCTTTCTTTCTTTCTTTCTTCCTTTTTCTTTTTCTTTTTTATTACTGGAGAAAGACATTTGATTTCGGGGACTGCTAAAAAAGATATCTTCACTTTAAAATACAGTTCTAAGGATTTGTTGCTTTGGAAAAGAGGCTCTCTTTTTGTTTCCACAGAAGATGAGGACCTGTGGATTTCTTTTAGATTAATGCGGTTTGATGGACCCAGACGCCTCTAAAGGTTACTGTGCATACCCCCAATGATACTTCGAACAACAGGAAGTAGTTTAGAGAGAATGATGCCCAAATTCCCTAAATGATTGTTTAATGGAGGTTGTAGGGCCAAGGGGGATGTCATAAGTGGTTCATGCCTTTAATCTCAGTACTCAGGAGGCAGAGATAGGCATATTGTAGTAAGAAAAGCGGGCTACATCCTGCCGCCAGGCTAGCTTAACCCACAAAATAACCATACAGAAATTATATTAATTAAATTACTGCCTGGCCTATTAGTTCTAGCCTCTTATTGGCTAACTCTCACATATTAGTTTAACCCATCTCCATTAATGTGTATCACAACTTGACTGTGGCTTACCAGCGTCCATCTCAGGCAGGAGAATCATGGCATCTGCCTGTCTGTCCTTCCCAAAATTCTGTTCTGTCTTCCCCACCTAACTGAGATCTGCCCTATCAACTAGGTCAAGGCAGTTTCTTTATTCAACCAATGAAAGCAACACAAATACAGAAGGACCTGTATTTAATAAAGGACCTGTATTAATTAAAGATCCCCTACACCAGCAGATCTTTGTGAGTTCAAGACAATCCTTGTCTATAAGAACTAGTTCCAGGACAGGCTTCAAAGCTAAAGAGCAAACTTTCTGAAAAAATCCATATATATATATGGATTTTTTCATATATTCTTGGAATAATTAACAAAGCAAGTGAAAGATTTATGAAATGGTTTCTTAGGGTGTTCATTAATTTACTCAACTGTATTCAATATCTGTCTCTGGATTAGTCATGCCACATCTGGTTCCCAACTTCTGGGGTACAAATTCATAAAAAGTCATTTACCTGTGGTTTTACAGCCACCAGCAAAGGCCGGAGCTAACCACGATTGGAGTCACCACCTTACCGGCTACTTTTTCTTTCTTCTCTCCTTGTGGGTTTTCCCTGAACCCCTTTTTCTGACTGCTGTCAAACTAGGTTAGCTGCTTTGAAATCTAGTCAGGCTTTTACTCTTATATGAAGCAGCAATAAGCCTCACGTCTTCATCATCTTTGTTAGCTTATTTTATGAAAAAATGGGGAAATCAGTAAGGGAGGAATTAGTTAAAACAGAGAGTTTTTTTCCCATGATAAAAGATGGAGGACATAATTATCATAGAAAAAAGGTCTATGTATGATTACATAATGCATGATTTAAAAATGGAACAATGAAATGAAGGGATAATCAACTGAGATTGAAATACTGTTAATTATCATTCTGAAAACCCTTATTGACATTTTGATAATTCTTGGTTTATCTCCTAAAAAGTTGTTTGGTTTTACTGCAAAGATACAGTTCTTAGAAAAACCTAATACAATAGAACACAGATAATCAAAAGTAGACAGAGAAATTTAATAAAGTACCAATTTAAGTATTGCATTACAAGGTTAGACAGGAATACCCTAAGGTTTTCAAATAACCAGCTTTAATATATCCAGTAATCCAGTAACCTTACAGGAATTGTCAAGTGATAGAGGCTCTGTAAGAACTGAATGCACTCCTGTGCCAAAGTTAAATTTAAGGAGATTAAAGGAAGCAATAATCTCATATGGCATGCATTCACCTTTTGTGAAGCAAATGTTAAACTTGTGGTCAGTTTGCAACAGAATTATCCCTAAAGACTGGATAGACATGCTTAAGGTTGTTTTAGAGCCTGGTCCACAATTACAATGGAGTACCTGGTTCAGAGAAAAGGGTAAGACTATTGAAAAACAGAGGATTATTTATTCATTTATAATACACAATCAGAAAAAGAAATATCCCCATACACATAACACATATCTGATTCCATATGGGTCTGCCTAGTCCTCTAGCTCAAGAAAATACAGTAATAGATCAATTATTTATTGAAAATACACTAAAGACCTTTGAATTTCATGTCAGTAGCAAAGACTCTAAAAAAAAAAAAAAAGAGTTTTCCATCACGTAGCAACAAGCCAAAGAAAGTATAAGGAAATATTCTTTAAACAACCAAACACCACTGAAAGACATAGAAGGAAATCTCAACATTTTTAGCAGAGAAACACAAATCAAAAGAACTCTGAGATTCTACCTTACACCTTAGAATGGCCAAGATCAAAAACACTGATAACAACTTATGCTGGAGAGGATGTGGGTAAGGAGAACAATCCTCCATTGCTGGCAAAAGTGCAGACTTGTTTAGCAACTTTGGAAATCAGTATGGTGATTTCTCAGAAAATGAGGAAACAATCTGCCTCAAGAATCAGCAATATCACTATTGGGTATATACCCAAAGTAATCTCATTCATACCACAAGGACATGTGCTCAACTATGTTCATAGTAGCATTATTTGTAATAGACAGAACATAGAACTAACCTAGATGCCCCTCAACCGAAGAATGGATAAGGGAAATGTGGTACATTTACACAATGGAGTACTATCCTAATGACATATTGAAAATTTCAAGCAAATGTATGGATCTAGAAAACATCATATTGAGCAAGATAACCCAGACCCAGAAAGACAAATATAGCATGCACTAACTCATAAGTGACTTTTAGATATAAAGCAAAAAAAAAAAAAAAAAAAAAAAACAA
>NW_026067917.1:12547673-12552501 GCF_014885135.2 Alexandromys fortis
ATTCCCAGCAACCACATGGTGGCTCACAACCATCTGTAATAGGGTCTGGTGCCCTCTTCTGGCCTGCAGGCAGACACACAGACAGAATATTGTATACATTATAAATAAATAAATATTTTTTTAAAAAAAATAAAAATATTCTTGCTAAGTTATGAGAAATCCTTCATTTCTATGTGCAGAGATAGAGATAACATGGAACTTAACTTATAGCTTTATGGATATATAAATATGATAAAAATTATTTCTGTAATCATAACATTCCAGAGACTGAGATAAAAGAATATCAAGTTTGAGGACATCCTCTCTTGCATAGTGAAACTGAGTCAAGTAACAAAGACATAAATTTTAAAGATAAGTAAAGTTATTCAATAGTAATCAATAACAAAATGATTTTGTTCATTTTTTTAATACACAAATGACTATTCTGCTGAAAATAAGGGCACTGTTGTCTTCCCATCTTTTTATCAGTTTACACTTACTCCATGTCATGGCTATATTTCTGAGTAGTTTGGATATTAATGATTCTGCTGACATTTCAGTTTAGTGTTGATGTGGTAATTTCATGTCTTTTACCAAGAATATTGGTTACTGTGCTTTCTGCTATGTTTTATACCTGAACTCCATAATTTTCTGAGCAAACATGCTTCTTTGTGACTTGGCTGAGCAAAAAGGAAGGCTGAACGGAGTGAGGATGTTGAGAAGTATGTAGGGTGACCTTCTATTCTCATTTTCCTTCTGATTTCAGGTGTACTGAGAGCTCTCATTGTAAAAGGTAAATCTGTATTCCCGCAAAGCCGGCTTTGATTATGTGCAGTAAGGTCCTAGGTGAAATTTCTGCCCAATTTCAAGCCTTCTGTAGCTTCCCATTATTCACTTCCTCCGCAGTATCGGCACCATAAGAAAAGACTTTTGAAACATACACCTTATCTATAAGGCACTGAATGTCATCTACTCTATTTGATACCTTCATTTAAATCTGTGGTGTTTATCTTCCATTTTGTTCTTGTTATTTTTGTAGTGGATGAAATTTAGATTTGATTTGGTTAGTCTATGAAAGAATAAAGGTTAAGAGAATACCGTTAGAATAAGCGAATACTGTTATTGTTTATGCTTTTCAGTTATGAATTTTGTCTCGCTTATTTAAGATTCTTTCTGTCATGCTTTCAACTTCAATACTCATAGCAAGATCGAGTCTGAAATCTTCTGACACTGAGTAAAGCTGACGCCAAATACTTGTGCAGAGAAGTTGTAGTACACAGATGTTCAACCTTTTGTCTTGGGCCAAATTCCCAGTTATTTTGCCAAAGGCCAAGATCAATTAAATGGAATTGGAACTTCCTGCCACGCTGCATTCACATTCTGGCTCGCTGGGGACATCAGTATCAACATGTCTCAGTTTGTCTAGTCCCCTTAATTGGTCTTCGACAATTATGCCAGGTGCTTTTGTATTGCTATTTATCTGTCTTTGAAAACAAGCATAACTTGTTCATCCACGCTGAATTTGTTTTAGCTGGCTCTGGAGTACTTTTGAATTCCAGAGATAACAATCTTAAATCACACTGGCGTCATTCTGGATAGGCGACAACATGGAATGACACCCAACATCTTGTTACCGGAGCCACAATGACAAATTTAGATTTATAACCATTGGCAAGCTTTATATTTTAATGTTTTGTCATTCAACTAACTTATAGTCTGAACAGAAACAGAATATTAAAGTATTTGAAAGGAAAGGACGCACTGAAGTTTCAGAATGGCCACTTCTGGAAGTCTGGTAGCTTCCTTATGTAAGAGTTTTCTGGTCAAAACAGTGTGCAGACTACAGCACATACTACCAATATCGAGGTTTTTTGTTTTTTGGGTTGTTTTTATACCAAGTTTTTCTGTAGCAGGTCAGGGATTCTGAGATTTAAATGTTCCCTGTAGCATGAATAATAATCACCCAGGAACAGATAATCAGGTTCCACCTGAAGATCAGAAAAGCAAAGCAGCCAAGCCACTAGAAAGCTAAGAAATCTTCAGACTCTAAGAGAGCAAGCTACTGTCTAATCTCACCTTATATTGCTCTCCAGTACTGGGATTAAAGGTGTACACCACCACCATCATTTGTTCTAGACTCCTGGGATTTAAGGTGTGTGCCACCACTGCCAGGATTGAATGGCTGAGTAGTGTGTTCTTTCACACTCTGGTCTTCAGGCAGGTTTTATTTATTAAAATACAAATGAAATATGACTGATTTCCCCCAAACTCAATGTTGAAACTCATCCAGCAGAATTCTAGCATTGGACATAGTGTTATCTCATCCTAAAACAGAGTGCTCTGTGATCGGGGCATGCAGGGGGTAGGCCTGGCCATTCACTGTGTACAAACTGTTTTTTCCCCATTGAGGATGAGGCAAGGAGGTATTTTCTGTGACTCAGAAAAAGTCTCCTTCCTCACACAGGACCTGCTGCTGGCGTCATAATATGGATTTTCCAGCCTATAAAATATATTATACATGAGTTTTTATTGCTTATAAATTCTTCAATATGTAGTACTTTGTTATAGCAGCAAAAAAAATGAAACGAAAATTGTTCCTAGTAGCTTTGTCAATCCTTTTAGGCACTGCAGTTAATGCATGACACAAAGAACACCCCTGGATGATTTCTTTCTACCTATGTCACCAGAGTCAAATCTATCCCTGTAAGTCATTAATATAAGAGTGACTTCTCTGTGATTAAATAATTGTGTTATTTAATTATGATTGTGTTAATTCATTTGGTTTTGTTTCTTTCTTTTCTGGGTGCTCTGCTGTGTGATTTAAACTCTATAATTCAAAAACTATCAGCAGAATTTATAACAGAATTTGCATAGATGATCTAAGGAGGAGGTAAGCATTGGGGATCAGAGAGAAATGTGAAATCTAATGAACTTTGTTACATAGTAGTGAAATATTTGATTAAGCCTCACAACAAACACATCTTACAGAAAGCCATATATGTAAGGAAAGGAAAAGTGTGATCATATAATCAACACTATCCCCCTGCAAGTTTTGTCAAAGCTGCAAAGTGCCGATACATTCAAACATGTGTTTTCAATTTTTATACAGAAACATTCATTTCCAAAAGGCATCTCCTCATCATACGTCAGTGTCACTTTTATCAAGGAACCATTTCACACCTTCTCCTCAGCACCAGAGCTTGATGTGTGTCTCCTCATCAACACCTTTAGCTTAAGTATGTAACCCTCTAAGTGCCTCCATGATGTGTGTTAATCGCTTCCCTTGTTACGCTACAGTCTCACTGACTGAATAGCTGGTAAGCAACAAACCTCCACATCGCACAGGTTTGGAGGCTGGAATGTCCAGTACAAAGGTGTTGGCGTCATGGACTTGTCAGCCGTCTCCTGTAATGCTGTCATCACTGTGGAGATGCTACAGAGTCCTTAGGAGAGCTGTCATCAGGTGCTCAAAGGACAAGGTAACTCTTGGGAATCTCTTTTAAAGGTGAATTGGTTCTGTTTATGCCTCACTCAACATTTTCACCACTCTGACAGTCTTGTGGGATGAATTTAAATATGCAAACTTTAGGAAGACAAATATTTAAACGATTGCACTCAAAAGACTATCAATTACTGAATATCTGCATTTTCATGAAGTTATAATATTTATTTTGTTAATTTCAGCAGAAGATTTTGTGAATTTTATTATTACTATTTATTTCGTTTCATTGAATTTCTTCTAGATTTTGTCCAAGGTTGTTTTGCTTCTGTGATTTAGTATTTAGAAAATGATCCAACTAGAATATTGATTTATTTTCCAAACTAAAGTCACAGAATTTGCCTGCATTTACTTGTTAAAGATTTATTTATTTATAATGTATACAGCATTCTGCCTGCATGTATGCCTACACACCACAAGAGGGCACCAGATTTCATTACAGATGGCTGTGAGCCACCATGTGGTTGCTGGGAATTGAACTCAGGACTTCCGGAAGAGCAGCCAGTGCTCTTAAACTTTGAGCCATCTTTCCAGCCCCTTTTGTGAATTTTTAACTTTTATTTTTTGATTGTTTTTAGCACATGGAAGTACTAAATTAATGTTTATCCAATGGTTTTGCTTCAGTTTCTGTCTGCAAAGCTTACCACAGTCTCGTGTTTTTAAACATTCCCTAGCTTACACCACTGTTTGAGATGCAATGGGGCTTTTAGGAGATAGGGTCTAACTAGCTGACATTGGTCAGTAGGGGAAGTACTTCAAGGTTATACCCACTTCTGGTTCTAGATACAGTCTGCTTCCTGTTCAATGTGATGTGGTTCCACCTCATAACCAGCCAAAGAGGGAGTACTGCCAATCCGTGCCTCTGATTTTGAAGCACTAAAAACTTTCTGAAACTTAAAGACAAAATAAGCCTTTTCTATTTTAGTTGTTTCTATTAGGTACTTTGGTAAAGCCTCGGTTAGCAAAAGTTAACTAGCACAAACTTTTTATACTTGTTTTCTAATTTTGTCTGTGTATGCTTTTGGAATTTGTTGCCATTTTCATATCTGTATGTTTAAATCTATATACTTCTCTCTTTTAAGGTTTAGTAGTAGTATATCGGTTTACTGCCTCAATACCGCCTAGATACTCTGACAAAGATTTTTTTTTCTCCTCTATATTGTTAATTTAATGGAGAAGAATGTCAGTATAACCAGAAACTATGACTTCGCCACATTACTTTACAGGTTTAATTAAGGGTTTAGATGAATGGATTATCATGCAGCAACTCATGTACCCTTAAAAACAGACCATTGTCCACTATGTTCAGCTGACGAGGGAGGGGGACTTGATTGGGGGAGGGGGAGGGAA
>NW_026067917.1:12555624-12585536 GCF_014885135.2 Alexandromys fortis
ATCTATGTTCTAAGCTATGAGGCCAAGCAGTTGGTTTATTATAATTAACCAATGACCTTCCTCCATCAAACAGTAGGCTCATCTCTGAGCCTTTAGGAAGAAGCACACCCTAGTGCATTGATTTCTGCCTTCTGAGAGTCTATCAATAAGACTATCAATCAGATCAGAAAGAAAATATGGAAAATAGCATTTGACAAATGAGAAACATTAGACATCCTACTCATGGGAAAACAGGGAATACCTATAGTCTTATTTACATTTCTATTGTGATAAGGTACCATGGCCAAAGTTACTCAAAGAAGAAAGAATTTATTTGATGCTTATGTTTTCTTATCATGGTAGGGTTATGGCAGTAGGCCAGCAGGTGGGCCATTGGAGCTGTCGCTAAGAGCTCACATCTGGATCCACAAATAGGAAGGAACAGAAAGCATACCGGGAACGGCATGAAGATTTTCAAGCCTCAAGTTGCATTCAGTGACATAACCCTTCCAATAGGGCCTCATATCTCCAACATTCTCAAGCAGTTCTACCAA
Source organism: Alexandromys fortis (assembly GCF_014885135.2). Taxonomy (NCBI): domain Eukaryota; kingdom Metazoa; phylum Chordata; class Mammalia; order Rodentia; family Cricetidae; genus Alexandromys; species Alexandromys fortis. Next base: position 12,556,158 of record NW_026067917.1, read on the forward strand.
CTAGTATCCAAACATAAGCAGCTATGGAATTCTGAAGTGTGATTCTTCTTTGTATGCTATGAATGTGTTTTGTGACTATTGGGTAGGAATAAAGCTGTTTTGGCCTACAGCAGGGCAGAATAAAGCAAGGTAGGAATTCCATTCAGAGATAAAGGAGAAAGTAAGCAGAGTCAGAGAGATGACTTGTAGCTGCCAAAGGACACATGTCAGAACTTTACCCAGTAAGTCCAAGCCTTGTGGTAGTACATAGAATAACAGAAATGGGTTAATTTAAGATGCAAGAGTTAGTTAATAAGAAGCCTAAGCTAATAGGCCAAGCAGTGTTGCAATTAGTATAGTTGCTGTGTGATTATTTTGGGTCTGGGTAGGTAGAAACAAACAAGCAGTCTCCACCTACAGAGATGGTTCTCATTCAAACCACCACACCAATTTTTTTTCTTTGTATCCAGTGGTGTACTTGGCTTAACAGCATCCAACTATCCACTCATCTATGCATGTGTCAGAGTCCACTGTGCCTTGAAAAGATGCTTATTCCTGTTTATTCCTCATTTGTTTGTGATGGAAAACTGGGGCTGCCTTTCTTAAAGATCTCTCTCTCTCTCTCTCTCTTTCTCTCTCTCTGTGGGTGTGGGTGTTGGTGTGTGTATTGGTGTGCATTGCATGTGTGCATCTGTGTGCATGTGTGTGGGGGTGTGTATCAGAGTAATCAATGGATTGAATTTTGGACAGGAAAGGAATTAAATGCTACTACAAATGTTCACAATTCACAAGTGTAAGTTATTAATAAATGTTTTTCTTTAAAGATTTTACAGCTAAGAATACTGTGAATATATTTCTTCATGCATGTCTTTGTAAATGAACCAATAGAAAACAAATATTTTGGTCAGACGTAGTTTTAAATGTCTATAGACATGATGAAAATCATAAAATATTTATATCTGTTAACCTCCTAACTTATTCTTACTGTTTAACCCCTCTTATATACTCTTGGTAAATTCTTATGAAAATTTTAAATTTTAGAATGTGTGATTTCCCCATCTCAAAAAAGTTTTGCAAGAAAAATGTGCTATGATGTTATGGTACATGCTCTTAATGTTCATACTCCCAAGCGAGAGGCAGGTTTATGTCTGCGTTTAAGTTAAATCAAGTCTACTGGGTGAATTTCAGAGCCAGTGCTATATAGTGAGACTCTATGTACGGTGGAAAATACTTTGCAATAGATGAGATAGGCTTCACTGTAATCCAAAAAGTATTTCAGATAATTCATGAAAATACCAGGAAACAGTAAGATTTGTACGAGTAATAAGTAGTAAGTACTTATATAGTGCCTTTTACATGACCTGAAAAGGTTATCAGGAAAAGTAAAATAGATTAATGTTTGTCTATGCATGTATGTTCCCACAGATAATAACTACCTAGCTTCTTTTCCCAGTCAGGTCCTTTATCCTCACTGTAACCAGCTCCAAATACACCAGCAACAATCTCTAAGCCCCTGAAATACCTAGGGACAACTTTGAGCTTGACCTTTTCATACTGTTGTTTTTCATGTATCATCCTGATTCTAAGTTGATGGTGACACATGAAATGAAACAAGATGACATTTTCCTGGCAAAATTACCACATACGTTAGCAACTTTCAAAACTCACAGTGGGAGATTCACAGTTCAGAATATGAACTTCCTGGTTTGAATTCAAGTATGAGATGCTAACTAAACATTCTATTCAATCTAGGGTTATCTTTCATCTGGGTGTTATCTATGTGACTACAAGTCAATGAAAGATTGATGAGAGTAAAACAAAAAAGAGGTTTAACTTTCTTTATACACTTTATCAATGGATGATATTTCAAAATGATGCAGGTAATTCAGATTTTATGATGTTGAACAGTTAAATGATAAGATTGATAGTTGGCTCTGTGCTGTTATGTTATATTATCCAGCTTAAATGTGACAGCCCTTGCAAAAGAAAAAAAATACTCAATTCATAAAACTAAAGTTAGAAACAAACCAAAATGCAACCAGTGCTCAGTAGAAATCTAGATTGTAGATACAGGCTTAAAGAAAAGTTTAAATGGGCCTACTCAACTAGTCAAGGAATCCTGCTGATGAGAGAAAGGAAGGATTGTAGGAGCCAGAGGGGTCAAGGACACACAAGAAAACCCAAAGAAATAATTAACCTGCCTCATAGAAACTCAGAGTCTGAACCAACAACCACGGAGCCTGCATATGACTAAACTAGGCCTTGTACATACATGTGATAGTTGTATAACTTGGTCTACTTGTGGGACTCCTAAGAGCTGGGACAAAGGCTATCCCTAATGCTAGTTTTTGAGATCCTGTTTCTCATACTCCATTACCTTGACCATCTTTAACACAAGGGGAAAGGCTTAGTCTTACTGCCAACTTGATATGTCATCCTTTACTGATACCTATGGGAGGCCTTCCCCTTTTTTAAATATAAATAGAAGAGTAGTGAATTGGGAAGAAGAGGGCAGGAGAAGTAGGAAGAGGGGATAGGAAGAGTGGATGTAGAGGAAAATGTGATCAGAATGTAAAATAAATAAATTATATTTAAAATGTAAGATATATGTAAATATACTTCTATATAAATTAAATTTAAAAGGAAAGAAAAATCATCAATACAAGTCTTTGGTAAACTTAAGTAAATACCCCACCAGCTTATTATGTTAGATGAGGTGACTGCTATCATAAATTACTGATTGCATGAGCTGGAATTCAGCCCCATGCTTTGTGTTGACTCCAAAACCGTGCTCCTTCATATGGTGCTTTATTAAGAATTGCTGATTTTATTAAGAATGAAGAAAAATGTTGGATTAGTTTGTTTTTCAGTTACTTGAAATTACTCACTGGGTGGATAAGTGATGGTCTTAAAAACATTACATTTGTTAACTAATATAGTTCTCAATTTTGTCAACATTGTGAGTAAATACTAGATAAGCAAAATTTATGATAAGGAAAGATTCAGCTTAGTCCCAGTTTTAGAGTTTCTAGACCTCTGTAGTGGAGAAGGACAACAAAGTGACTCACACCATGATAGAGAGAAAGCTGAACAGATTAATAGCATGAGGGAGCCAGTGTAAAATCTGATAAAAGTAGCCTTCAGGAGCATGTTTTTAGTGACCTATGTCTTTGACCATGCCCTATCCTCCACAGTTCCACCACCTCTCAGTAGTGTCTTCAATTGCAGAGATCCACAGATAAGTTAGAACCTTCATGGTCCCATATCCCTCACTGACTCATGTAGGAAGGTGCATTGCTAATCTCCCAGGCATTCCTCAGTCAAACCAAGTTGACAAGAGAAACCCTAACATGAATGCAATCTATAATTAATTATTTCTGTATTTCATAAATCCTGCAATAATTTAAAGCACAGTAGGTTTAATTTTATAAGAAATCTGAATTTACTAAGAAGTACTTATAATTTGTCACATCATTTTTAAACCTTATTTCATCATATTTTGAACAAAATTCATAAAGCTTTCAGACTATTTTTATCAACATTCACAGATAGTCCTAGTTGCCTAAGTATAAATATAAAAGTTTACTCCCAGAATCATTGCTGCTCTCAGTCATGGGAAAAGAAACTTCTATTTGAGGTTGGTTGGCAAAGACCAATTCAGAGATTTTGTTTTTGTTTTTGTTTTGGATTTTGTTTTTGTTATTCAAGACAGGGATTCTCTGCAGCTTTGGAGTCTATCCTGGAACTAGCTCTTGTAGACCAGGGTGGCCTCAAACTTGGAGATCTGCTTGTCTCTGCCTCCCACATGCTGGGATCAAAGGTATGCAACCACTGCCCAGCAATTTGGAGATCATTAATTGGCCAATGGAATTGAGAACAAGTGAGTACTGAATACTGAGCCATAAATGAGATATCTGAATAACCACTTCAAAGCTCAGAGATGATAGAAGCAAATGGGTCTGAAAAGCAAGCAAGAGAACCAGAGACAGAGTCGAACTCCGTTCCCACTGTTAGGGTGCCACAAGAACACCAGTCTACACACTCATAACATAATGCAGAGGACCAAGGTCAGACCCATGCATACTTCCTATTTGTCGCTTCAGTTTCTGTAAGCCCCTGTGAATGACTGGTTAATTGATTCTCTGGTCATTTTTTTTTTTTTTTAACAGTAAGTACCCTCTACAGCTCTGGTTTCTACAGTCCCTAAATCCCTTCTCCCCCTCTATCTGAGGATACTCTTGCTTTGCCCAATGTTTGTCTGTAGGTCCGTTCATCGTCTCCCATCTGTTGCTAGATGAAGACTCTCTTGTAGTGACAATTAGACATGCGATGCTGTAGTCTACAAGTATAGCCAGGTATCATTAGAATCATTTCACTGACTTTTTTTTTTTCCTTTTTGCTGGATGTGTTTTGTTCTATCTTAAGACTCTGGACTATCCAGTATCTGTTTCTTGACCTCCAGACAGCAGCAGCCATGGGTTCCCTCATGTGGCATGGGTCTTAAGTTGAAAGAGTCATTGATTGGCTACTGTAATAAGTTCTCTACCACCTATACCCCAGCACGTTTCCATCTTCCAGGAGATTTTAGCCATGATCATATACATCCAAGTCTGTTTGAGTCATTTTTTTTTATCTCTGTATGATTGACTATTTAAATAGCAAGTTTGAATAAAGGAATGGTTATTTAAAATATATAATGATCAGATTATTTTTGAAGTAGCCACTTTGAACTAAGTTTAGGAGGAAAATAGTCTCGGTGGTTAGTTTCCATCATTGTTTTATGCAGTTTGACTTGTACAACTTCTACATTCTGTGAGCACACTTCCAATAATAAACATTTTAAGCTGTTTTCCTGATACTTTGCAAGTAATACAAGTTTGAAAGACAGAGTCATGAACAGATATAACATGACAGAAAATTTTATGGGATCAATCAAATTCTACTATATATATAATATTATAATAATATATAATATATAAAGGTTTGAAAGTTTGTCGGTTTAATTTTCCCTTGATTGAAAGTATTCCTTAAATAATATGAACTGTAAACTGTTACTTTTCTCCATCTGAGTTCCATCTTATTGAGCTATAGTAATTGGCTCAGTATAATAAAGCTTATGTATAATTAAAGTTATGGTACAACAAGAAAATTTGTATAACCAAAATAAAGTATCCAAGTTATTACTCATTAATTTTCCAAGGATACCTTAATGTTCTGTGATTAACAATTACATTGAGTAAGGAAGCAAGTAATTTCTGTAGAAAGTAACTGAAGGTAAGTGTAAAAAATGGGGCCCAAACTGAATTATCTATATTATACTAATAGCCAGACACTTGCAATGTTAATAATTGGATTCAATACGATACCTAGGCATAATGGCAGTGGCTATTAGGAGGTTTGGAATTAAGTCCCCTGAGAAGCCACTGCGGAAATGTAAGCAAATGGTTCAACATTAGAGTTAGGAACAAGACAGCCTCATCCTTGGAGGAATGTTTGTTTCTTCCTCATAAAAGTTGCATATGCAGAAGAGCTTGTTCTCCACAAATTAGTAAAATCCAAAGAAAGGACATAGTGGTTTCTAAGGCAAGGTAATTCACCGATATGTTGAAATATCTGAACACAGCTGGAAATTGTCGATAAAGATCATTCATTCCATGCCATGCACTAATGTGGTTATATAGCTGAGATAAAATAATCACTTTTCTTACTAAAGACTTATAGCTTATTAGAGTTTCATATATAAAAATACATGAATGAATGAGTTCAAATACATTCATATGCCTCCAGGTGAATAGTAATAGAAGAAATTACTTGTGTTTTTTTGTACACCCTGACCTTTAAAAATGACACGTAGTACCCTGTCCAGAATGATTTATTAAGATGAAGTATAATTCTCCACTATGACCATTGTACCTAGTAGTTGAACATGAAGCAACCTTAGCAAAAGACTCATTTTGATTATCATAAAAATGGGAGATAACAGCTGTCAATAAGTTTCTATATTTTTTGTGATGTTTGGAATGAGAATGGCTGCCATAGACTCATGAGTGGGAATAATTGGTCCTCAGTTGGTGGAATTATAATTCCTCTAAAAAAACTTCTTTATTCTATTTATAGTCATACTTATGTTGTCTCTTCACAGTAACAGAGAATTAACTAAGGCAGTTACTATCTAGTAATAGTTAAGTAGTTCATGAAATAGTAGGTAGTTCTATGTCACCTGAAGACATAGAAGGAAGCATTCATTTATTTATTTGGTTGCTACAATAGTGTAATTTCATGGCATCTTCTCTTCGCTGCCTATAGCATCACATTAAAATTCTAGAATATCACTCAGAACAGTGACTATCAACTTTTGTCACCATTGTTTTGAAATTTTATGAAATTTTTATGCATTTGCTTCATTGAAGCTTCATGAAAATCTGAAGCTGTACCACACTCTCCTGGTCTTTTGACTGGAGGTGAGTTCTTGAGAGAGGAGAAATAATCAAAAACTTTAATTCCCTAAAATTTGTTAAGAGAATAGAAAGTTATTTTTCTCAAACTTCTCCTTTGTGTATCTTCTTCCTCTCAGGAATCCTTCCTGAGTGTTCCTGGTTCTACTTGGATCATCTCCATTTTTGCTATAAATTTCAATTCTTTGATTATTTAAACTATTTGGGCTTTTGTGTTTATAGAATTATTAATGCAGTATGGAAACCCAAATGCCACATTCATATACGTTTTCTCTGGGTTTTAATATTCTAAACTTTACATTTCTCTCTTGTTTAATAGGATAAAGATAGGTGCTTTTATTTAGGTCTGTTAATGGTATAAAAAGAGTGGCCTGCATTTAAGTTCCATTTCTACCTTAATAATTTTTATCTTTATATACATATCCCAACTATTGATTGTTTACATAGAAATAAAATTTCACAATTTTTACTTTTGTCCAAAGATATGATAACCTACTTTTTCACCCCAAAATGAATCTTTAGTTAGCTGCTGATTATTAGGTGAAAATACAGAAATGCTTTTATTACCACAACAGCTAATATCTGAGCCTCTACTTCTGATTATTTTTCCTTATTCATGGAAATGAAATCTTAGAGCTTAATACTAAAATGACCTGCTTTCATGACTGTTAATTTTTTTTTGCTTTGCAAAGTATCATTAAAACAATAGGATTTTCTTGGAGAATCTAGAAAAATATTCATGTTATATGATCTTTCTTTAATCTTTAATATGTGGCTTTTAGAATTTCAGAGTGATTGTGAACAAAACATATAGAACCTTGTGGTGGTAATGCACATTATATATTTAAAGAAAGAATTCCAAAATAGTCACAAGTAAAGATAATTATTTTCACAATAAACTATGTTTAATTATATATTTTAAAAGATTTCTTTTTTTGATTCTTGCACAAGTGTTTTGAAGAAATTCTCAATTACATGCTAGTTCACTTTAACACTTTTGTATTTTTGGGAGTTCTGTTAGGGATAGAAAACTATTGCGCTCCTAAAATTTTTATTATTTTTATTTATTTATACATGTGTGACTCTGTAAGTCAATGTCACCTGTGGAGGGGTACCCACAGAGGTCAGAATGTGTTATTGGGTCTCTTGAATTAGAGTTACAGAGGTTGTGAGCCAAGGTGGGTACTGAGTACCAAATATATTTTCTCTAAAAGGGCAAAAAACTCTGAGCCACTTTTCCATCCCTAGGGTGCTGTGCTTTGAGAAAACAAGAAAGTTGGGAACTAGAGATGATCATAAGTAAAATGAGAGAAGCTGAGAGACTAAAATTCTGGATAGCAGAACTGGGGATGGGAGGGAACACAAGGAGGACCACTTTCAAGTGAAGCTTTAAGGTGAATAAATAAGAACTCTCTTCTGAACCCAATAGATTGTTTGTTTTAGTCTGTCTTTTAATTCCTGTGATAAAACACCATGACCAAGGTAACTTTTAGAGAAGTGGATTTATTTGTTTTCATGGTCCCAGAGGGTTAGAGTCCACAAGCTCTATGCAGAGAAGGAAAGGTAAAAGTGGTTAAAGTCTTTAAACTCTCAAAGTCAGCCTAGAACGGCATGATTCACTTCAAAGGGCTACACTGCTTAAGCCTTTCAAAATAGAACCCTAAGTGGGGACCATGTATTCAAATGTCTATATGGGGCATGCATTCAAAACGGTGGGGACATCTAATTCAAACCATGACAGTAAGACCGGCTGTACAATTGAGATCACTAATGTGAGCTTCTATGGAAGCTTCTGAGACTGTGATACTAAAGATGAACCTAAACTGAGAGAGAGTAATAAAAACAGAGACAAGAAAAGTGGAGCATTCCTTGTCTCTATGTAATATCATAAGTGATACCAATAAAGCCTCATCAACAAGACTGCCCAAATGTGAGCTAAACAATGACGATATCAATGAGTATGGCAAACTGGAAGGAGGAAAGGGCATAAGGCCTAAACCCTACACAAAGAACTATGGAAGATAACTGAAGAAGGCAGGGAATGGGAGAGGTGGCCATCCAGCAGGGAAGAGCATACCAATCAATTGTTTGCATGTAATATCATTTAGAAAAATGAAAAGGCTATGAATTTGGAGGCGCATAGAAATAGGTATAGGGAGGGCTTGGAGGGAGGAAGAGGAGGAAGAAATGCTAAACTAACGCATAATTGATAAAATAAAAAAAGGATGATAGCTGTATTATTTAATAATTGTGGACCAGCGTTAGAGATTTATAAGCTGTGTTAAAGACATTTTAAAAAATTGTGATTAAAATGCACATGATCATCAAACCCATCATGGTTCTGTCTTAACTTAAGTTTCCCTGGGAACAAAACAACTGGAACACTACAACTAGGCACACTCTCTTCCACTCCAATAGAAAAAAAAACTTATTTTTTAATTTTAAAGGAATAATGAGACATTTCCTTAAACTTCTTTGGGGAAAAACATTAATCATAGAAGATACATGTCATTACTAAGTAAAATAGAGGAGAAAAAAAATAAGCCCTGTGAATACACATTACAGAAGGAAATTGGCAGAAGGAAATTGGAAGAGAAAGAAAAGGAAAGAGAAAGAAAAGGAAAGGTAAAAGAATTCTTTAATTAAAGTTATATAAATATACTTCAGAAAGTCAATCAAGGGAATACAGTGAACCTCTGAGTCATGGACCACACTTTGCATTTCACTTGGCCATAGTGCAAAACCCTGACTATAACAATTCCTGATTAGACGCAGATTTATAAAACCTTTAGCTTCTTTCTTTCTATTGTAGATACTGAAGGAAGCATGTGCCACAGGGATGGTATAGCAGTAGGTAGATACAACGAAGGAAACAGGCATATGGTCTGGACTGACTTAAGGTGACCAGGATTATTTGTAATCATGATTGCTCTCTGCAAAAAGCTTACCATCTCTAAATGTCTTGAATTTATAAATAAGTGCACACATAAAATATTTTCCAACTGTTTAACTTTATACTTACTAGTTGATAAACCCATAAAGTTTTGAATCTTTGTGTCTTGTACTTATAAATTAAACATAGTGTTACAGATAACTCTCTTAGAATATGTTACCTTGGAGGAGAACTTGGGGTTGTGCTTTTAAGTGAAATAGTTTTTCAGAATGTGCTTCCAGGAAAACATGCCAAGGGGATAAAAAGGCAGGAAGAAAAGAAAAATGAGCCAGAGAAATTGACCTGCACAGGGGGACTCTAATAACAATAAGAAGCATTCTTCAGTGTCAACCCAAGCAGCAAAAGGAGGTTGGCATTCACACTCTTTGTATCACAGACCAAAACGATCTTGAGAAACTGTCACTCCATAAATGTACTCAAGGGAGTCTACCAACTTAAAGGTAATCTTTTTTCATGAATATTCAAACATTCATTGTCATCTTCAATACACAGGGAAAGTGGTGTGTTAGAAATAAGTGATAAGCATGACATGTTTGAAAGCCTCGTGATAAATTAAAAGCCTTTCATATAGTATGAATAGCACAATATATTGAAACATACATGGGGAAAAATCACTTTTTGGCCTTTGGGCTATAATCAAGTGTAAAAATACATGAAAAATGAAATAGACAACATATACCAGTTAACCAGTAGTAGGAACAGCAGCAGGGATTGATTATATACATAAAAGAGTATCTCAACAAAGTACATGATGTAAGATGAGTAAAATACACTAACAAGAATGTCTTTGGCTGAGCGGTGGTGGCATATGACTTTAATTCAAGGACTTGGGAGGCAGAAGCAGGTGGACCTCTCTGAATTGGAGGCTAGCCTGGTCTACAGAGGTAGTTTCAAGGTAGCTAGGGCTAGGTAGAGAAACCCTGTCCCAAAAGAGAAAGAAAGGAAGAAAGGAAGAAAGGAAGGAAGGAAGGAAGGAAGGAAGGAAGAAAGAAAGAAAGAAAGAAAGAAAGAAAGAAAGAAAGAAAGAAAGAAAGAAAGAAAGAAAGAAAGAAAGAAAGAATTGGCTTTGGCAAAACTAGAAATGAGGTTTGAGAAGGCATTACTACATTACTAGGCAGTGAAATCATGAAGATGTGGGAGCAGCAGAGTCCCTTCTGACTCGACAAGCAGTCTATTCAGTGTTCAGTTTATTGTGTTAGAAACAGGAAGCTAGATAAAGAAAATGGAAAATGCTGCAAGACACGTAAGAACATATATTGACTGTCTCAGATGCTAGAGCAGGCACTTCACTTTCAAATGATGATGCACAGCAAATTATGCTGGAAATATCAACAATTGTTTTCAGGTTGAAGATAATATTTTTGATTCACATAGTAGATGGATAGAAATAAATTACAAATGGAATAATGATAATAATATTTAAATACCAGAACAAAATATAACTATTTGTGTTGTCATATATTTATGATGCTGTTTTTAATGATTAATAGACTTGACAGCATATTAGTGTTAAAATATATATAAATAATCTACCAAAATGAAGTATTTCAATGAAATGATGTGGTCTATCAAAACACAGGTGGTCGTAGCCAAATGGATTTAAAGCTGTGTCCTCAATTCTATTCCATTAATCAGTGTATTTACTTTTAAGCTAATACCATGCTGGTTTTATGGCTATAGCTACTCTGAATAAGTGAAAATCAGAGAGAGTGATACCTCTGACCATCCTTTCATTTTGACTACTCTGGCTTTATTGTCTATATGCTTCCATATGAAATTTAAGAACAGGATTTCAATTTTAATGAAGAATACCATTGGAATTTTATGAGGATTGCATTTAATCTGCAAAGAATTTTTGATAGGATGTCCATTTTTACAGTATTAATCCCTTCAATCCATCTTCTATTATCATCTTTATTTCTTCAACATCTTAAAGTTCATATTATAAAAGACTTTTGCTTTGTTAGTTGAGTTTATTCCAATAAAATAATTTCATATGCTTTGTCTACATGAACGGAAGCAATGAAGTATAGCGCTTACTACTTCACATCTGGGTTTATGAACTCATATGGAATGATTGCCAAGATATACTAGCAAATAAAGCAAGTTTTTAAAGTATTAGTGCAGAGCTATTTAGTTACTAGAAAGCACTCAAGCATGCATATGTATATTCACATTTCTGTAAGGGTGTATTCTGTTATAAGCACACACCATATTCACTGTATTGAAAATACATCAGGCAGAAGTCTCAATAATTTTACTAATTTACAGGCACATATTAGTGTTTGATGAGTGGTTGAAATCTGTACAACAAACCCCCAACCAAAATCATGTCCACTGCAATGATTTGCTAAATTTTTAAATTGTGCAGTAACTAAATGATGCATTTTGAGAACCGTATAAAAAATCAGACTGGAGCCTCAGTCTTAACCATTAGACTTCAAGAGCAGGCAGGAGTTCAGAAATTGGGGCCAAACTTTCAAGTCTCCCCTATCCTCCGTCATCTGCACTTACTCTTTGTTTGACCAGTCTAGTTTGGGAGATTTTGTACTTTGACTGAAAGGCGATGAGTATCCAGTCCACTAAAAGATGACACTAGAAAGTTTTATATCTCCCAGGTCATGTTCTTTCTGTAATATACAATAATATCTTTATGTTCATTTCAGTGTACAAAGCAAATGGGGTATCATGTAAATGAATGAATGAAAAAGTGAAAAAGTAGTTGTGACCCAGAGAAAGTGAACTGGTTAGAACCCCATTCTCAATCGCTAAATGATGGACAAATGCTCTAAAGCAGTTGCAGTTTAAGAGGAAATAGGATGCCATTAACTTTTTGTAACCTCTCAGTAACAACAGAAGTATCAGTTTGCTAAGTATCTTGAAAGAGTTAGTTAGCTGATTTTTTTATGTAGATGAGAACCAAATAAGACCTTGTCTTACTCTTTTAAATTCTGGAAATTTTTCTATTAACTTGAGAAATTATTAGGTTTGAAATAAGAAGTGTATTCATACTCCACAGTATTAGTTGACTCTACTAACAAACTGAGCAACTGACAAGAGGTTATGTTCCCTTTGTTCCCTTCAATTAGAATTAACTGAAATTCATATGCCTCTTAATTTAGGCTAGTAATTTCCTAAACATAAGATTTAATTGACTAAGGAAAAAAAGGATATACATGACCTAGCAAATAATTCACTATGTTTTTGACTTAAATTTGATAGCATTTCTAAATTCAAAAAAAGCAAAGGAAGAAATCTCTATAAATAAATTGGTAACTGTATCTGGTCTATGTCTGTGCCACGGATTTTGTTAAGATTGCCCTGAATACAGCAATGAAATAAATATGTTCCTGAATGATGTAATCAAGTGTTTCAGAAATTTACAAAGAAGCAATTCCTTAAAGTACCTAACTCACTAAATAATTTGTTTTGTTGTGTGTTTTCAAGACAGGGTTTCTCTGTAGCTTTGGAGTCTGTCCTGAAACTAGCTTGTATAGACCAGGCTGGCCTCAAACTCAAAGAGGTTCACATGCCTCTGTCTCCCGAGAACTGAGATTAAAGGGGTGCACCACCACCACTACCAGGTTCACTAAATAATTTCAAAATGTTCAGAATTGATAATAGAATCATGACCTATTCATAGACTACAAGATAAAGAATTTAGTACCTACCACAATTATGGTATCATTAAATTCACTTTAGTTGACATGGTACTTTTTCTGTGAAATACAAATCAGTTGAGCAGTGTATCACTGTGTGATATTTCTATAGACATCAAACTGTTTTTGCCTCCTACCTAATTCTAATTAGTGAATGGTTGCATTTTCTAAATTAAAGCTTTGAGGATTCCATTTTGTCATCTAACTTATGAGTATTCATATTATATAAAATATGTGTATTGCATGTAAGAACTTTAATTTAATGCAGATAGAAACAATATCAATGTAAAAGCTGTACTGTAAGAACTTTAATTTAGAAACAATATCAACGTAAAAGTAGATATCCATTGCTATTAACTATATTTAAAAATGTATTTTTCTAGAGCTATTTATATGAATATTTTATGCCATGTTTATTATCTTTGTAAAAAGACAAAAATGAGATTAACAAACTATAAAACTAAAATCATGGTGCTTGTAAGTTTTGTGTCTTTCTGACAGTACTACACTCTATTAGGGGTTGAAGAATGTGACCAAGTTCCACACTATGTTTTAACTACTTATATTTATAATTCATCATTGTTTTTGTTCCCCTTTCCCTGTTTTCTAAATGTTATATGAACTTCCATATAATAGCATAAAGTATTCTTATTTTCATAGCTCTTAACATTAGATTTTAAAAAGTCCATTGAAAGAACACAAATGCATTACTTTTGCTAAAATTGAAAAACTTGTTAACAATTATAATTTATAAAAATAATGTGTTTACCCCATTTTTGTGGTTGTTTAGGTAATGTGCAACCATCAAAATTGGTAATATAATTTAGAGGAGGTTTTATATTTATTTTAGCTGAATATAATTTGAATTCCAGCTTCAGGGCACTACAAGGCAGTGATTGGATTACATGAAGTAAATTAAAGACATATAGTTGTCCAGATAAACCATACACAAGGTGTTTATCCTCAGTCTTACACATGCTTTGGAATTTATTTTAATCAGTGGATATTCACTATATACATAGAAGTTTCAAAAATGTATTTTCAAACAAGTTTATCATGGTTTTTGACTAAATGATCCTAGTTTCTCATATCCTTTGCTAATTAATTTCATATCCCAAGATATCTTTATTCATGTCACAAACTAGATAGATAGGTAGATACATACATACATAGAGATAGATGATAGATAGATAGATAGATAGATAGATAGATAGATAGATGATAGATAGATAGATAGAGACATTGCTGCTACACACATATAAAATTCTATGATACACAAATGAGAGAAAATGAGGTAGTTATCTTTCTTTGTCTGATGCTTTTCACGTCAGGTTTTCTCCAGTTTATCCTGTAAATGAGCAACTTTGTCTTTCTCTGCTGTTGAACATCCCACCACTGAGCTCTTCTTCCATCATCTATCGCTGGACACCTAACTAATTTTGTAAATTTGGCACTAGACATAGTACGGGGGTAACACACATGTTGCATGCTGCGTTAATAGTTCTTTGGTTATGTAGCTAGAAATGAGTTAACTAATTAATTCATATGTTAGCTTCATACTCAGCTTTTTGAGGAATTGCCACACTGTTTTCCACAGTGGTTAGACTAATTCAAACCACCCCCCCCCACTCTGTCACAACTGCCTTCTCTTAATATTCTAACCAATGTTTGTTACTGATATTCTTAATAATAGTCATTCTGAATGGAGGTAAAAAGGATCTCTAATCAGTTTTCATTGATATTTCTGTGATATCTGAAAGTGTCGATCATTTTGTCATCTTTTGGGGTCCATTTTTACTTCATTTTATGAGAACTGCCTGCTCATTTTATGAGCCTATTTACTACATTTTACTTTATATAGTTTCTATGCTACTGGGAAAATTAGAGATCCCTTCATGGTTTTCACATGATACTAGAGAAACTGTGGTTTCACTTCTAAGCTCTTAGTTTCATTCATAAGAGAATTTAAAAGAGACTTAGAAGGAATCTCTATTTTATTAGAGTTTGAGAGAAAATAAACAGTAAGATGACGTTAAGAATCTCAGCAGCATGTTAGCTACAGAGGTCAGGTAAATAGTGAAAAAGCCAGGATATCAGGACAAACAGTTAGGAATAGATATGGGGAGAGCTTATTTTAAAAGAAAAAAAAAAACACTCCAAATAATCAGAGTGGTCTAGAGAGCTGAGGGAAGATCCCAACAATGTGAGATTCTTTTCTGTATGCTATGAATATGTTTTATTGTCAGTGGTAAATAAAGAAACTGCTTTGGCCTATGACAGAGCAGAATATAGCCAGGCAGAAAATCCAGACAGATATATATATATATAGAGAGAGAGAGTAGGTGAAATCACAGAGACTCCACATAGCTGTCAAAGGAGAAAAATGCTGGATACTTACCATTTGGCCACAGCCTCATGGTAATACACAGATTAATAGAAATGGGTTAATTTAAGATGTAAGAGCTAGCTAGAAAAACGCCTAAACTGTTGATTTTTTTTTTTTTTTTTTTTTGGTAACAGCCAAAGAAGAGGCTTTCAGGATGATCCTCCTCTGGCACATCAGTTAAAGTAGATGTGCAAAGTAGGTTGAGGTGGTGCAAGCCTGTAATTCTAGTACTTGGGGCATAGAGGCCGTAGGACCAGGATTCACAGTCATCCAGAGCTACACAGTGAGTTTTGGGACAACTTTGTGTACATGAGCTCCTGTCTCTAAATACAAAGCTTTTAGCTAATAAAAACAAAAAAGTAGCTATCTGAAGTAACCCATGAGCTGCTGAGTTTGCCTTGCTGAGGCTGTAACAGTGCCATAGCTGAGGCCCATGTGTCCTTTCCTGAGTGGCTTCCAGTTTTCAGGAGACTGGATTTGACCCCATGATCTGGGCAAAGCAAAAAACAAGCAAAATTAGAACACACATTCAGCTAAATCAAGTTCTTTAGATTGAAAGTAAAGTCACCAATAATATTAGTTCCCAAGAAGTTGAAACAAAGATTTTAATTCCCACAAATAGAAGTTAGCCACCGTGTAAAGAGGTGATGGCTGTCCCAATTTTCCTCACTTGGAGACAATGGAGAAGATTTCAGAGCAGTGCTCACGTGCTCACCCTAATAAGGACACAGCTGTGGAGTGACTCCTGCCCCATCTCAGTCTCATCTTGATTGAGTATATGTTCTCTGAGGCAGACAGTAAGTCCCTAAGTACAGTTAATACCTGTTATTTCCTCCAATCACTTTACTACATGTGTGCTTACAATTTATCCTCAAAATGACTGGTGATAAGGTGCTTACACTCTTTGTGGTAAGAAGACAAAGGGACAAAGCATCATGCTGTTTGTTCAGTGACATCATCTGGACACTCAGGTTTCAAGTCCCTGGAGCATATTAGGAAAGCCCCTATTCTACTCCGTCATGTGCATCCACTTGTGGAATTTCCCCAGAAGAATGGGCAAAGAGTACACTGAGAATGAAAGAGCCACACTCAAGAAATAGCCAGCACAGAAAAACCTGGGGAAATAATGAGAGTAGAGGTGGTCAGACAGGTGTCAGCCAAATATGTAACTATGTAACACAGTTTCTGCATCATTATTCCAGCCTGAGTAGTCAAAAAAAAAAAAAAAACAAAACAAAAAAACAAAAAACGAAGGAGCAGTCTAGCAATCTCTGCTTACAGTCCAAAGCATATTCTGCATCCTTTAGAATTTTATAGGTATATTCTGATTTGTATCTCCAGGCTTTTTATCCCTTTTTTCTTTTATATACATTTTTTTCATACAAAATGTTCTGAGTATGGTTCTCTCCCACAACACTAGAGTCTGGGTATCTGGGATTTGGAAGATTACAGTTGTAGGGGCTGATCTTGTATTTTGGGGGTGTTGGTGTTTTGTTCCTTGTTTTCTGTTTCTTCTCTGGCCCTTAGAAGAATGTGATGGCTGTGTATTATCCAATAGGATAATCTCCAGGTGCCCTGGTTATTGTAGGGTCTGGGTGTTGCAGGTAAAATGAGCTCCTGAGTATTGGGAACTGACACTTGGGAATGGAGATGTGGGGAGTGTCGTAGATGGACTTCTCCAGGAAAGGAGCACACAGTGTTCCACCAGAATGTTCTACATTAGTACTCTTGGAATAGGTACAATCAGAGAGGAACAGCCACAGCAGAAATTCTGCCACAGAACTTGGGGTTAGACTGGAACATTATAGTTGTTTGTATGAGTAAAAGGAGAAGTGAAGTTCTGTAGTTAGCCAATCTGCTTTCCTCTTTAGAGCAGCCTGTGGGATCCCAGGGAAGAACTGATGAACTTGTGGGCTGGAATAAAGCAATGGGTTCAGGGAAGGAAGTTTGGAGGGGAAGACGTTTGTGATGCACTAGAGATGTGTGCATGAGGAGCCAGGAGGCTGTAGCATTTGTGCTGCAGACCTGTGGAAGGCACAAAGATATTAGATCTGGAGGAACAGATGAAAAGATGAAGGTATGAAATTAGACTACCCATTTCCATGACCAGAGTAGTCTGTGGATTCGCTGGGAGTGCCTGCAGGATTTGGGGGCTGTGAAAATGCAATGAGTTAGGGGAGAGTGGTTTGGAGGGGAAGATCTTTGGGGTCACATCAGAGATGTGGGCATGGCTGCCATGGGTTTTCTGCTGCAGAGCTGGGGATTGGACTGGGGAACTGGATGTGGAGGAACAGAGAGAATGGTGAAATCTCCAGTCAGCCTACCTGCTTCCCTGTCCAGAAAGGTCACTGGGCTTTTTATATGTTAATGTGTAGTATCTTGGAGAGATATTGTTGCCCTATTTTAGGGCAATGCTATTTTAATTATTTCAGCAATTTGTAGAGCATTAGCTTTCCATTCGAGTGTTTAAAAGCCCTTTAGTGTTACTTACACCTTGCTATATTCCCTCCCTGAGCTAGTTTAGTTTTCCTGCCAATTTGACAAAAAGTAGAGTTGTTTGGGAAAGAGAACCTCAATTGAGAAAATTCCTCTAACAGACTGGCCAGTAGGCAAGCCTGGGAGGCATTTTCTTGATTGATGATTAATATAAAAAGGCACAGCTCACTGTGAAAAAAGCTAACCCTGGGCAAGCAATTCTGGGTTGTATATGAAAGTAGGCTAAACCAGGCACAAAGAGAAAGTAAGTGGCATTTCCTCTGTGGCTTCTGCTTCCTTGCCTGCCTTTAGTTCCTGGCTTTAATTCCCTCAGTGTCAGTGTGTCCTGAGACTTGTCAGATGAAATAAATCAATTTCAGTTACCTTTGGCCATGGTGTTTTATCAAAGTATAAGAAACACTAAGACATGCTTTCCCTCTTCCCAGTCCAATTTAAGCAATTCTTTTATTTTTTTTCCGGTTTATACTTTTCCAATTTTATATACATATACATTTTATTATTACTATCCGCCCCCATTTGCATACTCCATTTTTGCCCAAACACAGCCAATTACAACTTCATGTACTTTTCTTAATATTTGTTTGAAGATTAAACAAATATGTGTGACTTTTGTATAGTTTTAAACTATACCAGCCAGAAGAAACCTTGAAGAACTCATTTCTTCCACATATGGCTTCCCTTATTTGGGAAACTAAACATTTTGAAGAGACTGAAATTATATTTTGAAGTCTCCAGGATGTCTTAATCTAATGATATATATTTTAAGCTTTGCTTCTTCAGTATTTCTCACAAACTTCTAAAACATCATGCATATCCCATATAGATTTTCTTTAATAAATAATTAAAAGTACTCATATCTTAAGGAGTAAATTTCTTCTTTGTAAAATAAAATTGTGAGAAATATTAATGTTCGATATAACATTTCTTTACAGAGAACAAATTGAAACATTACAAATTAAAATTTTTTTTCAAGGATGTAGTGGCTAATGAGTGTAAAATTCTATCTTTGCAAGGTATTGACAAAACAAGACCATCTATTCTTATTTAACCAACAGTTATTTGAAGCTGAGTGTCATAAAATAATTTGATAGTTTTTTTCTCCAGAAGGCTTTTATGTGAACTGAATGCTGTTTTCCTACTTGAATAAACTTAGAATAATTTTCAAAAAATATTTGTTAATGGTTTAGCTCGTTTTAAAACAGCCTGGAACACTGTGCTATGGAGTCTTTTAGACATGTAGAGAATAAAAAAAGAGGAGAAAAAAATAACCATAACCCAAACTTAATTCTTATCACAGTAAAGGGAAAGTATTGTATTGATTTTGTCAATAGTAAATCACATTCTGTGTCCTTGACCTGGGTCTCCTGCCGTCTGTTTTGCAGGTGGAAAGCAGGTGTGCCCTGTAGAAATACATGCACATGCTGTTCACATTTATACTGATAGCAGAATTTGGTGCCAAGAGGATGCTGTCCAATTCCAGTTGAAGCTTGGCGTTTAGTCCTGTAAATTAAATTTGACAATGTAGAGATTTCTGGAAAATCCACTGTGTGAGTCTTCAAAAACTCTCATTTGA
The DNA here is from genome assembly GCF_014885135.2 of Alexandromys fortis. NCBI lineage: Eukaryota > Metazoa > Chordata > Mammalia > Rodentia > Cricetidae > Alexandromys > Alexandromys fortis. Next base: position 12,575,659 of record NW_026067917.1, read on the forward strand.
CAGTATTGTATTGAAAATTGAACTGTGTATCTGTCCATGGAATATACTAACTATAGAATGTTATGAGAGACTTTGAAACTATTTCAAGTATATGGTTTAGGAATTTGTGTGATTTTCTATAAATCCAAAACAATGGTCCAGGAAACTTTCTGTAGATATTCTCCTTCATTTTCAATGAAAAGATGTTTGCTTTCTACTAACTAGGCATTTGAACTTTAATGGGTTCAGGAAATATTAATCAGATCCTGTATTAGAAGAGAATCTCTACTACCAGACATATTTGATACTGTGGGGGAAGCCCTCATATATAGACATGGTTTATTGGAGTTCAATTGTGATGTTTGTTGTTTATATTTGACTAGCTATTTGTAAATGATATTTGTTAGTGATCCTGATGGGTCCATCTCTTTCCTTTATGCATACCAATGTCCAGTTTGCATTGAATAAGATAAACATAAGCTCTTATAAACCATATTAAAGTTGCAATGTATTCTGTAAAATTATATTGTCTTAACTACAAATAGGAAATGCAACTGCCAATACATCACTTTGTTTACTTTCCTTCATGGTTGTTTTTTTTTTTTTTAAACAACAATTATATATCTTTATTTTAGCATATAACATATAGCCAGCATATTACTTTGAATAGAAATATAATTAATAAAATGCTTATTGATCCTTTTGACTATGAAAATGACAACAAAATGGAAATATTTTAAGACAATAACATGTGTGAACGAATCTTCTTTCAAAGAAAATTTATTTTTAGGTAAAGTTTCTCTCTGGCAAGCCTAATGATTTGTATTCTAATCCCTTTATGAACTCACTAAAGGTTCCTCTGATCTCCACATTTACCCCATATCACTGGAACTCTGCTACACACACAGACTCAGAGAGAGAGAGAGAGAGAGAGAGAGAGAGAGAGAGAGAGAGAATGAGCCACTTTGACCTAGGTAAGAAAATAACCCAGATCTGTGGAACAATGATCCTGTAGGTTTCCACTTATAGTTTTTGTTTGTTTGTTTTTTATTTTTATTTCTGAGACAGGGTTTCTCCATAGCTTTTTGGTTCCTGTCCTGGAACTAGCTCTTCTAGACCAAGCTGTCCTTGAACTCACAGAGATCCGCCTGCCTCTGCCTCCCAAGTGCTGGGATTAAAGGCGTGCGCCACCACTGCCCAGCTTCCACTTATAGTTTTGATTTCTGCCACCTTCAAAAGATAACAGTAAAAGGAAAGAATTGTCAACAAAATTTTATGCACCCCGAGTGTGCTTGAAAATACAATGAAAGTCAAAAATAGATCATTTTGGGACTCACCTTTCCTGTTACATACTCACTTATCTGTGTCCCTTAGATTTTAACCTTTAACCCATAGACTTCTAAGGGTCTTTGGTAATTTTATTTTTTTGGACTACATTTTCAAATTTGATAATTTACTCCTGCCTTTCAGAGTTGTCTTCCTGATTTTTGTGGAAGTTACTTTCCTCATAGAAGTCAGGATGTAGAAAAGACCACTAATGTCTAGTGACCACAAAGAGTCAGACTATGTATGTGAGAGGGTAAGCAGATGGACAGCTCTACCATTACATTAGGTATTAGGTCACAAACATGGTCAGGTATGGTGGCATGCGAAATGGAGCAGAATTCTAAGACAACCATTAAGTTTAAAAAAAATAAAAATTTTTCTGTGCGTATTTTTGAAATTGTATTTTCGCAAAAGTTGAATCAAGTTATGATAGAAGATTTTTAACAAGTTACATGTCTGGTGTTGAGAATTTATTAGATCGTTTTGGTTCTTGGAAATGCACTTACAGCCTAGATGAGAAAATTTTACTTAGACTGCATATGCATATTTATACACAAAATTATATGTATTGTAGTTGTTTTCAGATCGATAGTTAATAGTATGATTACATGGGACTTTCACAGACATTGGTACTCTTATTTATACACTTTCCTATTGTTGCTTCTGTACTAAAATAGTAGAGGTAAAACATTGTAAGAGGCAATAAATGACAATACAATTCTAGAGTATTACACACCTGGCTTTTTATAGAAAATGTTTATGAACCCTTGCTAAGGTGTTAATATCAAGAATATATTGTTTCTGGATATATTAGCGAATTTTAAACAGTTTATTTAAATTGTTCTTCACACAGTATATACTTCTTTACTATATTGAGTTAATCTAAATCTTTTCTTCAATGTGTATTTTCTATCCTTTGCAGACAAATATATTTATTGATGTCCAATTGACCTGATGATTTTCAAATCTTACTTAGCTTTTATTTTGAAATATAGTACATGTGGGTGCATGAAACACTCAGCAGGGCACAGGTAAATGAGCTTTTCTCCTAGAAACAAGCAGGCTCTTACTCTAAAAATAAAGAAATACAATCCCCTGATGTTAGCTGGGGTTTTGCTAACTTGCTTTTGCATTAAAGGTAAAATGAAGGGCATAGAACCATGCTCACTGTGAGGCGTTCTGCTAAAATGAATCTTATAATGAAATATAGAAGTAGACTTTTCCCAGGTGACTTTCACACCCTTCAGGAAATCAGTATCACCTACAGCATTTCTATTTGTATCATCAGATTTGTCATTGGCTTCCAAAACATAGCCGGTGTGTTCTATATTACTGGAACAATGAAGATAAGGCACTTCATGTCAGTGTGTGCACTTGTTTGCCAGTTTTGCAAGGTAGGAGATAGGTAATTCCAGCACACTAAAACAAATGAAAAAGCCGTGTGCACTAAGTGCAAAATCTTACAAATTCTTTCCTTTTAAGAAAAAAATTATTGGAATGATAAGAAAACGTATAAAATGAGTGGAATATGACTTTCTTCTTTAAAGCCATTGCAAATTATAATCACACAAGACAATGCCATAATCATATGCAGTAAAATATGTGTATTTCTTTCATATTTTAATATACTTTTTTGTATAAGTATGTTTCAGCATTAAATTACAATTCTATAATCACTTAAGTAAATCAAATTTCTTGAAATGAAGAAAGTAAAAAAAAAATCCTGCGTTAATAATGTTTGTATACAGTTTATAAAAACAGTGATCTATAAATTATTTGTCAGAAGTCAACTCCTATGTCTATAAAATCATTTTACTGATGGGGCAGTGAGTTTAATAAAAAGGATTTAAATGGTAAAATATCTTGAAATAAAAAGTGTGTTCAATTATGTGTATGTTATATTGTTATTACAAGAAAAAATATTTGTAATTGCTGACATGTTAAGGATTTTGTTGATACTTATTCAGAGTAGTCACTGGGAAAAAAGAGACAGATCAACTGGAATTTTTATAATATTTTAATGGTAAATGGATTATAGTCTTATGAGATTTTAAGCAGGAGTTTGTTTGTATGACACCATGTTTCTTTTTAAATCTTTTGATATTTTATTATAATAACATCATTTTCCCACTTCTCTTTATATCTTCATACCTTCCCATAAGCCCACCCTAGCTCTCTTTCTAATAACAACAACCAAAAAGTCATCATGGATACATCTCTAAAACACTCTGATGCCTAAGGCTTTGAGAACATTGCAGTAGAGGGACAGAAAGATTGCAAAAGCCAGAAGATCAGAGATTTTACTGTGAGATCATGCCAGCTCATAATGACAGAAGCTACAATAATAAAGTCTCACCAACATGAGTCGAACAAGGACAACAACAAAAAGACAAGTCAAAGTAGACGAGGAAGCCCACGAGACCTCAACTCTACAAAAAAAAAAAAAAAAGAATTATAAGCAATTACAGACTTCTGACAGTGAAAAAGAAACCATCTTTCCTAGGAAGAGCATACCAACTGATTATCCAATACCAAATGGTCAGATGTGACATTCACCCAAGTAACATTATATAGACTGAACAACATATATTTAGGAAAGTAGATATACATATACATGTGTGTTTAACTTCCTAATATATAAGTATATATGCTTATTTATACATGTAATGCTATATATACATACACATAAAATTGTACATATATGTGTGTACGTATATATACATATACATATGCCTACTACAATGGAAAAAGAGAACCTGAATTTGGAAAATAGACAGATAGGCTATATGTGGGATTGAAGAATAAAAGAGGATAGAAGAAATAAAGTTATACAATATAAAATATAGTATCTCAAAAATATAAGAAAAATTAAAGAAAAAGACATGAATGAACATGGATGGATTGTAATACAATAATGTTTGGTGTAGCCGGGCGATGGTGGCGCACGCCTTTAATCCCAGCACTCGGGAGGCAGAGGCAGGCGGATCTCTGCGAGTTCGAGACCAACCTGGTCTACAGAGCGAGTTCCAGGACAGGCTCCAAAGCCACAGAGAAACCCTGTCTTGAAAAACCAAAAAAAAAAAAATAATGTTTGGTGTAACAGGTAGAGGACAAGATTGATTCAAAAGGTGGAAACTTTCCAAATGATAATTTATAGAGTAGGTAATAAATCTATTTGAATCTGGGAATAAAGCATATTTAAGTTTAGGGCAATATTTAATAAGATGAGACAAGCAGTGGTGAAAATTGCTACTTCCATTCTAGTTTATTTATTGTGATATTACTTAAGAATCTCTAACATCTTCATATGTATTCTGGCCTTATTCTGGGCTGAAAATGTCTTACACCCATTAGTTAACAACTTCAGTCTTTGCAAAAACAAGCCACAGGTTGGTAGAGGTCTTAAGGTATAACTTCTCTATTAAGAATGTGATGGGTCCTTTACTGTTGATGAAACTCAAATGATGGACAATTCCTTTCACAACTCTCTAAATCTGATTAAAAAACAATGTACCCATGTCTAAAATACAAACTTGAAATTCAGATGTTGTAGGATAGGGATGGCAACCTGAAAATGCCCACAGCTGCTTTCCTGGAAGAGAATAAACTTTCAAGATTCTTCAAGGCCCTTATTGGCTTTATAGAAAGGGTAAGAAACTTTCAGCAAAGAAGACGGAGTAGTTGAGTATATAGCAAGTTGTACAGAGAACTCTAGCATTTTCAGCTTTTGTGAGTCATCTCACTCCATACTGGAGTTGTGTTTTGGCCAGCCCAGCCCAAACAATGAAGTCTAAGTTCAGTGAGAGACACTGTCTCAAAAAAATAGGATGGGCTACAAGAGCTAGTTCCAGGACATGCTCCAAAGCTACAGAGAAACCCTGTCTCAAATAAATAAATAAATAAATAAATAAATAAATAAATAAATAAGAGGAAGTGATAGAGGTAGACACCCAGCATCACTCTCTAGCTTTTCCATGTGTATATACAAGCAAGCTCCTCTTCATGGACATGTGCCCAAACATTCATAAACAAAACAACCCCCAGAGACACACATACCTCCCCAATCATACCCTCAATAAAAATAGCTATCTGGTAAGATAGATATCATAAAAATAATGAAACTGAAAATAAATAAAACAGACTTTCTATTAATAAATGTACATTTTGATTAATAAATGTATATTAGTAAATGTAATAATGATTAATATAAATAAATGTAATGACATTTATTAATAGAAGTACCTTCAATGTGCATAACTTAAATTTACAATTGGCCACATGAATAATGACTGAATTTATTAAAATCATCTCTTGATTCTATGCCTGAGTTATAAAACCTAACTGTGACTTTAAGAAACTTCAGATGAGGTGCATAGCCTGTGACAAAATTTCTAGTTTCACTGAATTCGCAGGTGGAACTAATAGCTCAGTTGAAGGACATCTGACGATATAAGTTCTCGTGTATCATCAGTAGACTATTGCTATTGCAGGGTTGTTCGGGGACAAACAGTCAGGTCACTCAGTTACTAGGAAGACATAAACATTTCAGGACTGATTACATATAAGCTGTCAAATTACACTGTAAAATATTTTTATAACCTTGTTTCCTTTGAATTAAGAGACTCCTCATTTACTCTCATAAGCAAATGTATTCATCCAGGGCATCTAAGTCCACTTATTTTGCAAAAGTGTCTTACAACATGAAATCAAAATCATAATATTGCACTATAATGGATGATGCTTTCTTAGAACAAGACACTCATTTGTTGACACATGTTTTTGGTTGAAACGTGTCTCTATCTCACTTCAAGGGTCCTTAAACAAAACTAGCTATGAAAATTGATTGCAATAAGTGTGAGAATTAATTGCAATACTCTGAAGGAAAGGATCTCTTTCTTTACTAAAAGAATTATAATGCACTGCCTATGAAGTATGAGATAATCTTTAAGAAAGTGATTATACATATATGCAAATATAGACTAAATGGGCTCTGACAGGCTTGAGTATGGCAAACATGGTGTTGGAAGGCCTTGCCCTCCAACCTTCCCTCTCCCTTGCTAAACCATGGATCACATCCCTAAAGCTAGCCACCAGGTCTATTCCCTTATTTGGCTACTTCCTCTTCCTGACATTTCAAATCACTGAAGTCGAGCATTCAGAAATCCCCTTAGGCTACCCTAATTCCGTGTCAAAACCAAGCAAACCAACTCATCCTAACACAGGTTCCCCTCCCCATTTCTGTTTATTAACTGCCTTTTGGCTATGGGCCATGTCTGTCTCTACTTTATCTCCAGGCAATTCTTTGTTCCTCCAGGGAAGATATCCCTTCCCCCTCTCCCTTTCCCCTTTTCTCCTCACTCCATTGTCTCCTATCATCTGTATTTATCCCTGGGCAGATAAATCTCCTCTGTGCTGAGAACTTGGTCTTTGCGTGTCCTGTGTGGACTTCAGTCCTTTCATAGACACTATTTCTTTCATTCTTCTACAGATTCACAATCATCTGAATAATGTCTGATGGGAAGAACTTCCAACCTCTGCTGTCAAAACTCATCTTTCATTATTAAGTTCAAGCACAAAACACCATTCTGGTTTGGGGAGCACTTAGGATACTACTTCCATCCCACAATACAACTTTCTCACAGCCAGCCTCAGAGCTCATAGTCTCAAGCCAGTTACCTCATTCCATCAATGGGAACAACCTTTTCTTTCTGAAATCACAATTAGTCTTATGCTACATATAGAACAATCTGTCCTTCTAAAGGTGGAATAGAAAGCCTTGATGGACTGAAAAGTAAAAGAGAGACATATATACTTCACACCACTTTTATGAATTACTCTGTACACCCTGCATGTTGAGTTAAAGAAAGCTGAGACTCAGAAAGGCCAGCTGCATTTAAAGATGAGAAGTTTCATTCAATGTCTCAGTCATTGCTTGCAAGGGGAGAAATGAGCGGTCATGAACTAAAGTAGAAAGTAAGATCAAGCTTTTTTTTGGCAAAAATTCAATTAATATTAAAAATATTTCAAAGTTGCTTCGAAGTTGGGAGTTGTATAACACTACTTGCAACACAGAAGTCCTGCAACTTAGAGAGGAAAACATAGGATGTATGCAATGATTTCAATGCCACTGAGAGTCATGGGACTTACTACCTAGGGAAATTGTTTATAGTTATCATCTTCAGACTCACAGAAGGATGGATAAAAAAATGAACAAGAAAAAGAAAGCATAACACTCTGGGTGCTAAAGTAGGATTGTCATAGGGTCAGTCCAGACTACAGAGTAGGTTCTAAGACATCCATGGCTAAAGAGTCAGTCTCTGTCTTAAAAATAAAATGAAGGAAAATAAAAAAAGAAAAAAGAGTGAAGAAAATGTGCATAAGCAGACGATTAGAAAGGAAAAGAGAAGAGTAGAAAGGAGCATGCAACAGTAAGGAATAGAGTAAGTCTGGTGCAAAATGGCCAGTCATCTTCCACATGTCGGGAAGGTAGGATTCTTGTCACATTTTAGGTCAACATGGTACTTCCCAACTCTACCATGTTTAGCTTCTTTCAAGTACTATGACTTCTTGCCCGGTAGAGATTTTGCTTCTCAATAGGCCTGCTTGTTTCTGTATCCCAGATTTAGCAATTATTCAGCCTGGGAGATTATGGTTTCAAAGTTACTTTCTTTTCAGGGACTCCCTAAATCACTCAGGCTGGGTCATAGACTCCAAGAATGACCTTAAAATGTGATCTCTCCTTATCTTAACACTCACTACATGTAACTATTAGTTTTTGAAACTCTAATTCTATCTCAATCCTGTAATCTACATGATGACTGGGACCATAGTTCACCATATCTCATTTGAAGGTTCTGACATTGAGTAAAACCTATTAAACATATATTAAATTAACGTAGAAGTACTACAAAGCAAGTTCACAATATATTGGATACCAAGTCAGGCCACTGTATTTTAAGCCAGTGTTCACATTCCTTGCATCAATTTAATGAAATTGACCATATTAATTAAGGAATGAGACATTATAAGTTAGTAACACATAAACAGTGGTGTTGAGTGAAAGAAGTTTTGCTGGGGAGATACTACACATACTTATACTTACTCCAAATAGGGAGACCATGACAGACCAAAGCTCAACTACCACCAAGTACAGCTTAGTGAATCATGAGTTTTATTGGGGATGCTTACAGGAGTATGGGGAACCTGGGGGACACTGCACAGCCTTTAGACAGCTCAAAAGGTTGGACAGTGTTTTTTCCATGTCACTCTGGTTTAAATTACCTCTCCCAGAAAGCTCGATTGGTGTGCTCCTTCCCAGCTGGTCTGGTCTCCAAGTCTTCTTTGCATCTTGGTCTTTATAAGTGCATTTTTTTTCCTGCAGCTTGGCTTGCCTGAGTTTCCTTTGTGACTTTAATTAGACAGGGAGGATCCTAGAGAATCTGGTCAGTTTCACAGGACTTCCTGAATCTATTTGGGTTGTTTGCCTTCCTGCTTAAGGAGTTCTCTGCCAGATAGAATGTTTCATTCTCTAAGAACTGCTGCACAACCAATGGAAATGGAAAATCACACTTGTGTGAAGGTGGGGGTCTTGGCATGTGTTTGTCTATGTGAGAAAGTCCGTATAGAACCCAGGGCTCAACATCTAGTGTCTTCCTCAAGAGCTCCCTGCTTTATCTTCTGAGTTGGCTTATCCCACTTAACCTGGAACACACTGATTTGGACACAAACAATCTCTAATCATCCCCTTTTTTCCTGACCCTCACCTTCAGTGTTGGTGCTAAACATCTATACCAGTATATGGGTATTGGGATAAACTCACGTCCACATGTTTTCACACTTTCCCGGCTTGGATTGTGGCTTTTCTTTCTTGGATTTTCTCACTCTTCTCTGTGTTCTCAGTTTCATTCTCTTTCTAGATATCTGTATGGTGCTTTAATGTGCATTTTAAATATCAGCATTACCTCTTTGATCTATTTCTATTATACATGTAAGTATAATTTGCTATATTGTTATGAATTTAATATGACTATTTGTTCCCGATTTCCTTTTCTAATCTATGACTCCATATAGAACTTTTTATTATATATTTTCAATGGAATGTCTTAAAGTTTGAAACAGAGCAGTCTTTTGAATGAGATTATTATACATTTTTAAACCTGATTTTCATTGGCAGGGAATGTAGCTAAGTGATAGTATGCTTCCCGAACTTCCAAAACTCTGGTTCACTCCTCTGCAACACACACAAATGAAAAGCAAGGTGGTAACTGCTAGGGTTAAGTTTTCTTTGAAAGTCTTCTAGCTAAATCAATCAAGCTAATATAATACTATACACAATATCAATTAGTATTTAGGGGAGTATAATTTTTTTCTAATAAGAGACTAGAATATATATTCCTGAAACTTTTTTTAGCTGTATTGTTTCAAGCTTAACTAATTATCTTATTAGGGGGAAGGGGAATTCAATAAGTATCATGTTTCTGCTAAGCCAAGAAAAAATTCACTAGCTCAGAAATTTTATTATATATAATCTTTCACAAGCTAATTTAATTTAAGGAAATGATATAGTATATGAC
>NW_026067917.1:12586021-12591289 GCF_014885135.2 Alexandromys fortis
TGTTTGTTTGTTTTGTTTTTCAAGACAGATTTTCTCTGTAGTTTTGGAGCCTGTCTTGGGAACTAGCCCTTGTAGACCAGGCTGGCCTTAAACAAACAGAGATCTGCCTGCCTCTGCCTCAAGAGAGCTGGAATTAATGGCATGTATCACAACCACATATGTCTGCAATCTCAGATGAGCATCAGCCTAGGAAACAGAAAGATGCTGCCTTGCAGAAGAAACAAACAAAATGTATGCATTTCTCCTGCAAAGTCTGGTTACTATTGGCTAGTCAACAACCAAAGACGAGTTGCCATTTACTCGTTGTAGGTAAATGTATTCATCTGCCTTTGGCTTCGCAGTTGTAATAGCCTCCTGCATAAAACAGGTCATACTTTAATTCAGATCCTTAGAGAATTTTTTTCAAAATTTGGTCCATGGATTTATGTTATTGCTACTCAAGGTTTAATTAAAAGGTATACATCTGAATGGGAGAGGAACTCATATGAACAAGATTCACAGCCAAAGGGCAAACAGGGATTATTACCAACTACTGGCACTTCTTCTTCCCTTTGCTACTAAGAACCTCCGGTTTGCTGCTGTTTCCTAGAGATACAAGTGCTCCTAACTGCACGCTTCTCAAAAAAGTTCTCTTGTGGTACGACCATTTCTGGCTGCTTCCTAGGGATTCTGACTTTCTAAACCTTTAGCTAGCTTGCAAGGCATAAAGATGCAGGCATGTTACCTATGCTCCATGCCAAAAACACAACCAAGAAAAGAACTCCACATCATACACACACACACACACACACACACACACACAAATAAATAAACAAAATAAAACAAAATAAGAAATCCAAAATATTTGAAATATCAACTGAGTATGCTTCCTGCAAATCCACCAGTCCTATTGAAAGGTTTCTCCAATGGAAACTACCTACATAAAGCCAAGGACACAGAACTGAAAAACAAAAGAAAAAACAAAACAAAAATAATTGTAAATGTCTCTAAGGATTTCAAGTACTTTAAAGAAGAGAAAAAACAAACAGCACAATGAATTTAAAGAGAATGAATTCCTGAGTAATACCCAAGAAAATATAAACACAAGATTGAATGAAATGACAAAGACACATCCATGTTTTAAAAACTGAATTTAGTAACTTCATAGTCATATTGAATAGAAATCAAGATAAAATACAAATGGTGTAATCATTTTTTTAAAAAATTCCTATTAGAAAATAGAGGGGAAATCCCTACAAATAGAGTGGATCAAGTAGAAGGTACAGCACCTGGGCATGAAGACAAATTAGTTGAATTATAGCACAGCCGCACGCAATCTGCTGGTTTTATAAAAAGCATAGGAAAAGAATAAGTCAGCATAAAAGAGCAAATTTTAATTGTAGATATGGGTGAAGAAGAATCCCAGGTCAATGTCATAGGCTAGATCTCCAACAGGATCATACAAGAAAACTTTTCCAATCTAAAAAAAAAAAAAAAAAGCTATCCCCTACAGATACAAGAAGTATACAGAATACACATGACCAAAAGAGAAACTCCCAAAAGCATATGAGAGCTAAAACATCAATACATAGAATGAAGAAAGAGCATTGAAAGCTGTAGGAGAACAAAACATTAGCCACATATTAAAAAAAAAAAAACTCCATTAGAGTAAAAATTGAATTCACCATAAAAAATTTGAAAACAAGATTAAATGATAGAAATTTGGTGAAAAATTTTAGGAAGTTACAGCTAAACGTCTTTTGCAAAAACATAATCAGAAAATATATTTTTAAATTAAAAATTTACATCCTAGGACAGACATAACTGATAAATGCTATTTAAAGCAAGAAGAACTTTATCGTTTTTTAGACTGCATTGTAGGTGCAATACAAGGTTTGAAAATATAACTGTAAATACTATCTCTTAGACTACTGAGATATGGCTTAGTCCTTTACTAATTGATCCCTAATATGTGTATCTACATATACAATTATGTTCATCTTCAGCACTAAAGCTGATTATCTATCTATCATAAAGGTAAGAAAATTGAATGGGAGTGTATACTTCATAAAGAACTGAAGATCTGCCAAGAGCAAACTGAATGTTTCAAAAGAGTTGTCCCTTTTCGTGGAATATAAGACTAGGGATAAATGATCAACCCATTTAAAATGAACCCATATAAACAAAACCACACACACACACACACACACACACACACACACACACAAACACACTGAATTTACTTTTCAAGATGGTGAAACAAATATGTGGCATTCCTAAGCAATAACAGTTGGATTTTAGATTTAGACCTTATTCTGATGATTAGTATGTACAATCAAAGAGGAAATTAAAATACACACTTTAGAAAGGCTCAGAAATGCAAAAACAGTACTATGCCCACCCACTTCCAATAGCTATCTCAAATTAAATAACTATCTGTTTTTCCTAATCTGTTCACTTACTATCAGCAAAACATAAAGTTAGATACAGGCGCTAACTTCTCTAGCCTTTCATGTGCTTCCAAAGATCAAGTTCTCACATATACAGCTGATAGCCAGTGTGTTACAATTATAATAATAGTTTCAGTTCAAGTAAACAGCCTTAAAAATCAAAGATAAGATTTCTATCCAGAATGCTTAGGTTAACCACGTAGTCACCCACTATGAGGATTAAAATGCATACCCTTTGAGATTGATATGACGTGCAATGCAGACTTGGTGTAGACAAAACCAATTTTGAGGCAGTCCTAAGTGAAAGAGACTCCTTCTAGGGCCTTAGAACACTGCATGTATTTGAGCAATAAAATTGTTTTTTAAGCATTTACAGCTGAACTTTGTGAGTTTTCATCATGTATTAGGTAGAAAGTACACAGGGAAATTTTCTGCTCATATCCCCTTCTTCAGAAAGCATGTAGTAATTTAAGCCTTCTGCTATGTATGGGCCCATAAAATTTATACAGGAAGAAATTAAATGTGTAAAATGATTTATAGGTGGATTTTAAAAGCTTGCAAGTTTGGGATTTCATATATCTTCATGAAAACTGTTATAAATCTTTGTAACCTAAATTGCTTACCCTCATTCTACAGAAAAAGCATAAACAGAGCAAGCAATTATCTGTAATAAAGTTTTCCTTTAATATTGTGGCAATTTCATTTTCCTAACACACTTGTCATAATGCATCCTGTGCTGCACAATATCAGAAACAGCACACTCCTTTCTGGGGAGGATTTAAAAACTGTGCAAACACTAAAGTGACTCTAGACAAGCCAATATATCACACTGTTGAAAGTCAAAGCACTGGAAGCAATTGATACCTTAGCTGTGTCTTTTGAAGTTTAATGCATTCCTTTTATAAGCCAAGCTCTAGTGTTTTGGTGCCTGTGGATACAATATTTAAATAATTCAATTTCTCATTCTGAGAAAATTTGTTAAATACATTCCAGACTATATATAATTTCAGATATAAAATTAAATCAATTGAGACTAAGATAAACATATGATGCTACTACGGGTTGAATGTGAAATGTCCTGCAAATATTTTTTTGAGCATAATGTGCCCTTAGTCCCCAGCTAGTGGCACAGTTTTGAGATTTATAAGACATCTAGCAGTTAGGGCTAACTAGTAAAAGTTAGCCTTTCATAATAGACATTATAAGACACTGTAGACTGTCTACAGCACGGACCCTGGCCTGGGCTTTGATTGCCTTTCTCTACTTTCTGAGTAACATTGCATTATAACCAGCTGCCACAAGTTCCCATTGCTAGAGAGTCTCATGCTTTTCCTGCCCTGATGGACTGAATTCTCTCAAAGTAGGATGCAAAATAACCCTTTCTTGAATTTTGCCTTTGAAGACATCTTTTTCACTTGTGAATATACACACATTCAGATTCCTCCAAGAGAAAATCAGATCTTAGAATGGCACACTTGTGACTTGATGACAGTAATGGAAAATCAACAGGCTAGACAGAGTACTACCTGCTTATATGACAAAGCTGATCTTCAGACCTACCTACTGAATAAATTTTGAAAATTAAGGAAAAGATTTTCAATATTCTGAGAAATTGAGAAAATTAGTTTTTAAAGTATATCTTTTGAATTTAAAGTATTGCTCCAATTTATAAAACCGAAACTAAACAATTTTCCAGTCTCTGAGTTAACTTTGGCCTCTCTAGAACATGAAAACAAATGTTTTAAGAGAATCGTTCATAATCCTATATTCCAATGAAATTGGGGGGGTTAAAAATCATTTATGTTTTCCCACTCTGCTGAAGTTGACACAATAACTGAATATTCTATAACAATAAGGAATAGAACATGTTTCTTGAGATTATAGATACGGAAAGGGAGATCGTGTCTTATGTATATGTTTTCCTGTACTAGTCCGGAGCATTATCAACCATAGCTCTGCTATGGGTTTCAAAAGAGTGAGGTTATAAATGTGGCACATAGAAAACGTGACCGAGAAAACAGCACGTAGTAGACAGAAACAACAGATTAATACCATAAAGTCCAGCATTTCAAGCATTCAGCAGAAAGTGAGTGGAGTAAGACATCAGGCTGGAATCCCCAAGTGAGGATGTCTTCTTGATGACTTTCCTGCTTCTGTTCCGACCCCAGGCATGTTTCATCCCCTGGGATAAATAGCAGTAACATCTGTTAGACATGATTTACTGTCTAGCTCTTTTCAAGGACACGATGTTTTGAATATCCTCTGTTGGCTATTATTGTTCTCTTTCCACCTTACAGATTCAGAAGGCTTGTTCAGCCCAGGATCAGGATTTTGTGGGAAGACAAGGGACAGCCTGCTAGTTCCATGATTCACGTGTGACAAGCTTAAATGACACAATATAATTACACATGCTGGTAACTGGTAAGTTAAATTGATATGTTCAAAATATAAATGTGAATTATGAAAAATTGATATGACTTTATATCAAAATCAACCTGATAAAGTTATTACAATAGGCAGTGACTTTGAGATACCTGTTTTCTTTCCTTACAGGATTCTATATCCCTTGTTGTCATATTGTCATATTGTTCTTAGTGTACTGCTTTGAATAAGAATGACCCCATAGGCGTGTATATTTAAATGCTTAGTCCCCATGGAATGGCACTGTGTGAAAGGATTACAAAGGTTAGGAGGTACTACCTTGTTGGATTGGGTGGAGGATGCTTGGAGGAAGCAAGTTACTGGGACTGGTCATTAAACTTTCTAAAGCCCAAAGCAAGCCCAGTGTCTCTCTCTCTCTCTCTCTCTCTCTCTCTCTCTCTCTCTCTCTCTCTCTCTC
>NW_026067917.1:12592005-12610975 GCF_014885135.2 Alexandromys fortis
AGAGAGAGAGAGAGAGAGAGAGAGAGAGAGAGAGAGAGAAGAGAGAGAGAAGGTAGAGATAGAAGCAGCCTCTCCAAGAGGACAAGGAAGAAAAGAGAACTCAGGCTGGAAGCTGAAGATCAGCTTGCCTTAGCAGATTGGGGAGGGAGTGGGAATGGCTTGCCTCTTAAAGAGACAGATCATTACACTTGTGATATCAGATTTTTCAAAAGCACAGAATTATTCTTGCAGTATGTTTTTGTGTCACTTCCAGGTGTAGCATGGAAAGGAATGGGTTAACTTCAGATTATTCATTACGAATGCCAATTTTATTGTTTATATGACTCTACGGCAAAACATTTTGCCATGCGCAACTTGCCCATCACATGCAGCTTGTCTGACACATGCAGGTTGTCTGCCACTTGTGACATGTAGTCATAATAACAGATGGAAAATTGAGTCCAATTGATAATGGTTATACACTTTACTCATGTGACTCCTCTTGACTCTCAGGATATAAATTGTCTACGGCCCTGAATATAGTTGGCTCTTGCATGAGACTTTAGACTGCCTCATTTATTACCTCCATTCCCCGAAATCCCACAAACTTTATGATGGTAAACACTTAAGAGCTTTTATTGAATTAAATATTGTACATATCTCTCAGGTGTTTTGTATACTTGAAATCACAAACTTAACTAAGTATTTCCAATATTGCTCTTGAAACATTTTTCTCCAGCATAAATATTAAAATGTATGTAGCTTGATTTTAAAATGACAATCAGTGTAAAAATGCTATATGGTTCATTTATATTCAGTAAGACGTCAAATACAACCTGGGGCAGCTCATACATCATTGAAGAAAATACCATTCATTCCGATAGAACTTAATAAGGGCTTTGTTTTTAGACTGAATCAACAATATTTATCTTTCACATGCACAAGTAAAAGACTAAATATGTTAAATTACATAAAGACATTTGGAAGTAGTTCTATTTTGTCAAAAAGAGTGATCAAATAGAATTGTATATGAAACATTTTAGTTCAACAGGAATTAAAACTGATATGCAATAAATCACTGTAAAAAGGAGCCTGAAAAGAGAGTAGTGAAGGCTTCAGTGTTAGTGTCTGGATTTGTATGTTTATAATTAGGGGAATTATCCATCCAAGGAGTTGCTCTAAGAATTTTGAAAGCAATTAGCTAGTTGACAAAAGAATATCTGACAATGATGAACTGTTGTACATTTCATTTTTAATTCAGATATTTTGTATCAGTTTGAAAGCAACATTTTCAGAATGCATCAAATTCTTCAGGTTGGAATTTTTTGGACTTGTAGAATCAATATTAGCAATTTTATAAACTCAAATGTTTCCTTGTTAAGTGAATAGAAATTATTTGTTGATATATTTGCCAGATTCATTTGAGCTAATTAGGTACATATGACTGAAAACAAATAATATAAAAATCATATTACTAGTTTGGAGGTCTTAAACTGCATACTAACTTTTGGCAACAAGTCTAGAGTATAATGGACAAATATGGGATTCAATAACTTGCTTTGCTTTAGTTGTGTTTATGCTGAGATAAATACTGCCCACCGTGTGTTGTTAACAGCATCAACATTATAAGCACTGGTATACTACTGACCCAGAGTAAACCTTGCCCATGAAATCCTAATATTGGAGGCTAGTTGTATACTCAATAGAATCTCAAACTTACTATAACTCAAAATATATTGTACATAAGAATTCTTAACAATATGGTTGACTGAAACAAATGAGAATAATGACAACATCAAATGACATGTCAATATCGAAAAGGAAAATTCCACGTGGTTCTACCCCTACACAAAGACTTGTAGGTGGTAAATGCCTGTTGAGAGAAAAATCTTTCTCTTTCAGACACAAGTGCCCTCAAAGTTTGTCCAATATCAAGTGGCCATCTCTGAACAAACATACACACACCCACAAAATGCAAAGCTAAATGTGCTCAGTATGTTATATATACATATGTTTACACAGACATACACACATAATGTGTATATAAATGCAACAATATGAGGAAGAGATCATGAATGTCATGGGGGGAAGGGCAAAGAGGAAGTGAGGTGGAGAAAGCGAAGGGTAAAGAGATAAAAGTGGTGATACGTACAGGGCTAATTTGCATGAAGTTTCTCAAAACAACAAAATTATTAAATAGCAACCATCACACATACTACTGTAGCTCCTCTCTTGTCAGCTCATCCCTTCAGTAGCATCTATAATCACCCAATTGCCCTGAGCAATAGCACTGGCATGACCTGGACTCCTAGGGAGGAGAAATGTTCAAGCTGCTTCCCCCCCACTTTTGTAGAAAAACAATGGGAGATAATAGCTTTATTCCATATGTTATAAAGGAAAAAAACATTTAGTTGTATGTTCCTAAGATTCACCTGAGCTCATATTAATAAGATCATTAAAATCATAGATTTGCATTTAAATAATGTCCACACTAAATTAATAAAAACGTCTTAAAGCAAAAGAACAAAGACACTCAAATTTGAAACATAAATGCTTAGATTTCTACAAAGAAGTTACTATGACTACTAATGTACTTATGACATAATACCTTGGTATGAAAATGTTTTATGGAATACTAGAATTCATTCAGATAATATTGTTGCAAGCTGGATGAAATGTCATCAGCTTTTAGTAGGCTTGATAGGGCATTAATTATAAGACATAATTTATAACGTAATATATAATAGACTACTTTTTCACGAAATGGCATGAAAAGGTATTTATTCACCTCAGCCATGGAACCGGCAAGAAATGAAATAATCAGTTACACCAAAATATACATTGATAAACATTACTGAAAGTATTTGCAGAATGAGGGGTTATTCAAAGGCAGCTGCATCCTGGAAAAGCCAACCAAACATGGGTGATAAGTCCCAAGAGGGTCATCCTTAGAGCTCCCTGTTCAACTGTAGTACAAATCTATTAAAAGTCTCACCTCCCCAACAATTGATCACTGTTTCTATAATATCAGGGAGGTACTATAGGTTTTATTAATATGTTTTAGCTTCCTAATTTCTGAAAGTTCCTTGAAATTTCCAAGCCTTATGAGTCTATATGAGAAAAATAGAGTTAAATTTTTGAGTCTTATAAACTTCCTCCTCTTTCTAAAAAGCTACATACCAATTAACATGAAACACTTATAGTACCTATGTGATAAAATTATGGTCTATTTCAATAAAAAATATTAATATGTCAATAAATAGTTGATAAAAAAGCTTTAAGCTTAAGATTGCTTACAAAAGTCATAGGCTTTTCTTATTTCTTCTAAGACTATAAATAAGAAAGAGACTGAGAACAAGCAAGATATAGCCCTAACAATATTTTAAAAATATGTTTCTGAGTATAGAAGTCGTGCAACACCCCTAAAATAAGTTCAAATTATGTAGTCCTAATAACAGATGGAAAATTGAGTCCAATTGATAATGGTTGCTAGACATTACAGGAAGTATCTATTTTGAAGAAAAATAATCTTATTCTTAAAATTGTTTTAATGGCTCTCTTTCAACATGTTGGCTTCTGCTTTTTTAGCAAGCACATGCCATTTATTTATTTATTTATTTATTGGATTTTTTGGATTTTGGAGACAGGGTTTCTCTGTAGCTTTTTGGTTCCTGTCCTGGAACTAGCTCTTGTAGACCAGGCTGGCCTCGAACTCACAGGGATCCGCCTGCCTCTGCCTCCCGAGTGCCATTCACTATTTTAACTAGAAAGAATGGCTTAACAAATATACACAGCTGGTTTCCCACATTTGACCTGATTGTTGATTCTGGATGTGCTTATTGGTTTTTATCAACTTGGTATTAACCTAAACAAGTCTAAAAAGAGGAAATACCAATCAAGGAACTGCTTCAGTCAAGACTGACCTGTTGGGATATCTATGAGACATAGACTTGATTGCTAATTGATGCAGAAGGGCTCAGCACACTGTAATTAGTAGCATCCCTGGAAAGGTGAGTTTGGACTGTATAAGAAAGGTAGCTGAGCCAGTAAGCAGTATTCCTCCACTATGGTTTCTGATTCAGTTTCTGACACCAGGTTTCTATCTTCACTTCCCCTGATTATGCTAAACCATGTTAGTCAAAAACAAAACAAAACGAAAAACAAAACTAAACTAAAACAAACATTCAAAACAAAACAAAAACCCTTTCCTGTACAAGTTACTTTTGTTCATGTTTTTCATAGCACCAGAACCAAATGACAACATAAAGTGATACCGAATAATGGGCTCTTGTTGTGATGAACTTGACCATGTGCTTTTTGTGCTCTTGACCCTTTTGAGAGAGGAAAGTGGATGCTTTTGAAGCTTTAGACTGAGTAGCCCTTGACTGTGCTTAGTGGAATGATCAATGAAATGCTCTGCAAGAGTTTATAAGGATGTCCACTGAAAAAAAGACAGTAAGGGCCTAGAATGTGAAACTTCAGGAGGAAGCAATAACTGTATCAAAGTCATTTCTGTGCTGTATTTGAATTAAAAATATATGGAAGTGAAACTAAAGAGCTAATTACCTAAAAGCGAACTGAGATGCTGAGATGCTCTGGACAGTAAACTTGACTTGTTAACTGTCAGCTGGAGTTTGTTTGGTTGTTTGCTTGTTTACTTATTTATTATTCTTTGTGGGCCCACTACCCAGCTCCCAAATAAATACATGGAGATATTTTTGTTTATGAATGTTTGACCTTAGTTTGGTTTGTTTCTAGCCAGCTTTTTCTAGCTTAATTTATCCTGTTTCTCTTTAACTACATTTTGCCTCTGGGATTTTTGTCTTTCTTTACTCTATATATCTTTTTTTCCCTTCTTACTTTATGGCTTTCTGTTTGACTGTATGGATGAACGGCACCTAGCATCCTCCTTTTCTTTTCTTGCTCCTCTCTCCTCGCTCTTTTCTTCCCTAGATTTCTTCTTTTATTTATTGTCTCTGCCCACCAACCCCACCTATTTCTCTCTCTTGCATATCTATTGCCTGTTCAGTTCTTTATTGGCCCAACCAGATGTTTTTGACAGGCAAAGTAACACAGCTTTACAGAGTTAAATAAAATCAACATAAAAGAATGCAACACATCTTTGCATCATTAAACAAATATTCCACAGACTAAACAAATGTAACACATCTTCAACTAATATTCCATAACAGATAACATCTGGGGAAACTTCTGATAAGGAAAACATATACTGAACTTGCTGGTATCTGCCACTTTCAGACAGCAGGGGAACTATTCAAAAATGGACTTTTTCCATTCCTTCTCCTGTCATATAAACCACAAGATCACCACATCTCACAAACACCATCCCACTTCCACTTTCAGTTAGAAAGAGATTTCAGCCTTTCAGTTGTTATGATTAAAAGATAATTCTACTTCTGGAGATGCCAATTAGATTTCTTTTTATTTCCATTGACATTTCTGCTAATGTGTATCTAATAGAAAGCTTCTGTTTTACTGGGACAATGAATGCTGAATAACAAGGTAAAAAAAATCCAAAAAAAAAACAATTGTTAATAAGAGGACAACATCTTTGCTTCAAAATCTTCTGATATGGGTTTCCTCAGCATCAGCAGACAAAAACAGTGTTCTAAAGGGTCTGAAGTTGCACCTTAAGTTGACAGTTGACCTTGATAATATGTAAGAATCTCCCACACAGTGCTGGTTTTAGAGGCATGAAAGAGTCATTGAGAGGTGTAGTATGAGCTGTGGGCTGTGTTAGAGCTGACCCTCACAATACAAACCCATAGCACATATCTACATGAGTCTTAATCTCTACTTCCACCATATTGCTTCTGTAGTCTTACTCTTCTCTTTTCAGAATGTGATGCAGCCATTGTACAGGCAATTGTGACCATTTTACTTTTTAATTCTTCCTTGCACTTGCTACAACAGACCTTACTTTCCTGTTGGCTGCAATGGTTCACACACTGGAGATGCTGCACTCAATGGTTCATACAGATTTCACTCTTGTTATGTAGTATTCTCATCCAGTCTACATGGTTTGTTCACAAGCCAGAACTGAAAATTTGTAATCCAATAGCTATATGCTGACACTTTCACCTGCAAATGCCTTTTATGATAGGCATTTCTTAATATGAAAGGGTTATACACACCCTTACTTTTACCAATCATGTCATTATATATAAAAAATACAGAAAAATATCCATAACATATTAAGTGTAGATTTTTTTGTTCTATAGTCATAATTCTATTCTGTGCTATAATAGTGAAGAAACTATGCTTTCAATTAACACCTGGTCATAATGGGGCTCTGACAAGCCCTCTGCAGGGGATGATTCTTGAAAACAAAATGTTGTCAGTTTTAACCAATTGGAAGGACTATAATTGAGGTTCCATTAGTGATCTGACCACAAACTAGATGAATTACTTTCTTATTAACAAAGAAAGGAAGAAATTGACCTTCAAATTGGGTTCACTTTGGACTGCAAGGTAGAATGTCATTCGACTAAATGCTCATTATTCCTGATCTTTAGATGAGAGATAACTTTTCCCCAAAAGATATGAAAAAATATTATGCTAATTTCACACATTCTGCAATGTATAATGCTAAGATGTCAAAATGTCTCTGGAATAGGAAAGTAACTAATGTGTACACTAGAAATATTGCAAATAAAAGATGATTGCTACAGGGAATTTGCATGAATCTGAATCTTAAGTAGTCCCTCCTGCCTAGAAACTGCTCTCTAAAAATTCAATGTGAAAATAGAAATCAGAGTCTCCATAAGGTATTTTAATAAATTAATCTAATTAATTATTAAATTTACAAATACATATGCAAGATAAGTTCTGAATTGAGACAACTTTCAACATGGCATCTTTATGTGACTATGTCAATCACATATTCTTCCATAAGAGAATATTACCCAATCTAAAAATCACAACCAAGAATTTTAGATCTAGTCACTGTACAAATGTGTTTCACATCCTTATTGTTTAGGGGCAAATTTCAAGTTGGAAAACATATTAAACCTCCACATTCTAATGAATGGAACACAGAATGAATAACTAACACTATATATACATATATGTAAAAACACCTTTTCCTTCTAAGAAATAGAAAAAAGTGCTTTTCTTATGTTGCTTACTTTTGATCAATAATACACAATATGATCATAAAGTGTGCTTTAAATTATGTTTGATCAATGCATACATAATAAATTGAATTATTGGTATTTTATTTTCACATGTTAAGAATTTTCAAAGCACAGGAGCACTGACCCTGTGGACAGGGTTGCAAGTGATTCAGCCCTGAGAATGTGTGTGGGAGATCTGTCCCCACCCATCTTGTGCTGTAAAGTGGGGTGGTTTAGGGAGAGATTCTCCCCCTCCTCCTGTACTCCTTGCAACCTGTGGCAGAGAGGAGAGCTGGTTCTGAATTCATTACAGTGGGAGAGCTGTCCAGACCCTCACCAACCCCAGCACTCAGGAGAGCTTGCCCTGAACCTTCCCTGGGCAGCAAAGTAGAGCTGACTCTGTTGGAGTGAGCACAGATGAGCCAGCCCTGAGAGCATAACAGCAGCAGAGCTGACCTTGCCCACTCCCATATGCCATGGGGCGGCTCAGGTAAGGGAAAGATGTCCGCCAAGCTTGATTCCCGAGCAAATAGGACAGCTGGCTTCAGGGGTACAAGAACAAGAAAGCGGGCCTTGCCCCTCACCAAGTACAGCACTTTGGAGCATGTAGGTGAGCTGACCCCAGGGCATGAGGCCCAGGCGAAGTGTCCCAACTCCTTGTTGACTACTATGGCCTTGGGGGAACTAGTGGGGGCAGTGCTGGAGTGCTCCCTCTGGTGGTGACAATCAGAAAGCTGACAGGTTGACCTGCCCTGCTCAGACCCAGGTCCAGAACTAGGGCCCTGAGTTCGCCCACTCCAACATGCATGTCATCTATGAACTGTTGGGACATATGAAGGGATAAGACTTACATCTCCAAAACTACAGGATCTCCATGACACAAGGAACAGCAAAATATCTGGAAGGGGTCCTGGTGAGAACCCAGAATGGATGGTGTAGCAGAGGTTAGAGGTCCTCCAAGCAGACCAATGATTCGATGCAATGAACACTTGCATGTGAAGATGTATGGAAGGAAGGATATACTGTGTGGCTTAATTGGCCAAAAGAAAGCTTCCAGGCTTAGGTTTTGTTTGTTTCTTCTCTCTCTCTCTCTCTCTCTCTCTCTCTCTCTCTCTCTCTCTCTCTCTCTCTTCTCCCTCTCTCTCTTTTTCTCTTTTTTTTTGTTTCTGCTTTTTGTGTGTTTTTAAATTTAATTTTATTATATTTCAGGGGTAAGGTTTCAAGGGCAGATCTATATAAAGAGACAGTGAGAAGAATAGAATCAAGATGCATACTCACAAGCCGGGTGGTGGTGGCGCACGCCTTTAATCCCAGCACTCGGGAGGCAGAGGCAGGCGGATCTCTGGGAGTTCGAGGACAGCCTGGGCTACAAGAGCTAGTTCCGGGACAGGAGCAAAAGCTACAGAGAAACCCTGTCTCGAAAAACAAAACAAAAAAAAAAAAAAAGATGCATACATACACAAAATAATTTTCAAAAGGGAACAGGGAACAATTCAAAAAAATTTTAAAGTTATTATGGAGTGTAAGACATAACATACCTTCATGAGGTATGTGCCATCTTTTTATATTGGGTTTTTTGATGAATTTTCAAATCAAATTCCTTCAAAAAATTTAAATATAAGTCACAATAGTCTATCGGCATACTTGGAAAAACTACTATCACACTGAGATATTATACTTTGCAGAAAAGTGATTCTTGAGAAAAAGAAACCAATTTAAAGTAAAAATGTCACTACTAAGATCTAGCTATTTAGCCAAATAACAAGGATACTTTTAGGAGAATCAATGGAGTACCTTGTTCTTTGTGATCATACTTCATGGAAACTCCAAAGAAGCCAATTATCCCCATTCTCAAGCAAGAAAAATAGAAGTTGGAGATGCCATATACGTTTCTCATTTTAACTACTAATCTCTTATAAAACTAGATTCTGACTATAGAACCACTGAGAAGAGCAAAACATGCCCTTAATTATGGGACAATGGAGAAAAATGAAGGAACAATAATTTGAAGATCCATAAAATCTCTCAAGAAATACAGTAAATTGCAGCATAAAATATGTTTTAATATTTGTGATCAGACAGTAATTTTTCATCATTAAAACAGATGATTTGTGATTTGTACTGTGTCAAGTTGATAGATAGTTGTCAGGTGATATATACATAAACAAAAGGTATAGATAGATATACAGACACATTGGAAAAGAGATTCAAATGTACAAATGTTTAAATAATAGACTCATGCTTTGTTTACATTTTGGGAAGCACCTGTAATCTGAAGCAAACTGTAAAAATCACAATGTACATTTTCTGTTTGTTTCATCATTATTCTGAGACTTAATGTTCATCAGTGGATTTATAAGAATAACTCAAGTAGATAAACAGTTTCTGGGACCCAGTTAGATATAAACTCTTTACATAACAAGGTGTTTAAGTTGTCTTTCAAGAAAAGCCTCTTATCCTGCAATTTTCAACAGTTTTGGGTTCTCTTTTGTGTTTTTGTTTTGTCTTTATTGTTTGTTTTTGTTTTGGACATACACAGAAGAAACTATGATTTCTTGATGTCCCAAATTCAAAATCTCCAAAGCAGATCATGATAAGAAAAGAACTAAAAAGAAAAAGAAAACTATCTATGTAAGGGAATTATGACCATTTATTGTTGGGCCTATTTCCCAAGCTCCTCCTTCTCATTATCTGATCACTTTGAAGATAATTCTTTCCCTGCCCAGTACTTTCTCTTCCACTCTCAACAGCAGATTTCTGCCCTTCCTTGGCTTTCTTCCAGTTTAACCAACAATAAAGCCATGTTGTTGTTGTTTATTTGTTGTTTCAAAAGCCTAGTGGTACAATACTGATTTCTTATGCCTCCGACAAGAAGAGTTAGTTCAGATTGACTCTTGCACAATCCTTAAGGCTTTTTGCCACTTTGGCAAAAATGTAAGCATGAATGGTGATTTTTCTATCATTCTTTCTTGTTAGCGCAGAAACATGTATTGAGGGGTAAATGGACCATGCGAAGAAGCTCCTGCTGTGACAAGAATCAAGTTTACCTGTATTTGCTTCTGATGATCAGTGATGTACTAAGTTCCTCCTGTGTTCTACGTATTACCCTAAGAACAACGAGACAGCCTCAATATTAACACTGTAGGACATGTTTCATTTCACAGGTAGGCATGAAGATCATTTCAATTTCAGTATGAAATAGGAATCAGTTTAGGGTCCTAGAAAGCTCTGAAGAGCCTTCCCGTTATCCTAAACGGTCAGGGCGGATGAAATGGTAGCATGACTTTGGAAAAATGAGTGACGACATGAAAAGTACTATAGGAGAAAAATCAGCAAAAAGTCTTTTTTTTTTCCACTACTGGAAAAGTCCCGAGCCAAGCATTAGGGATTATGCAGACTAATTTTAATGGAAAGTGGATGAACTCAAGTTGTGGCACAACAGAAGAAAGCATCGGGAACCATTATTAACAAAAACGTGCCAAAGTATACAATAATGTAATCGAGCACCATACTTAGAGATTCTAGGTGACTAGAATGGTATTCTATGAAGTGACAGAAAGTGATTGAAAGGCGTGCTTCAATTGCATCTTAGTGTTGTAACGGATGTCGATCCCATAACCTGTCCTCCGACATCAGTTCATTTGTTAACTTTCAAATTTATTGTTTAGTAACGTAGACAAAATCAATTTTAAAATGTATTTTAGGATGTTTTACCTATGTCATATGAAAGAAAATTTCTGGAAAGAAGCCATGGCTGCAAATGCTGATGGAATGACTAGAACCGGAATATCGCAGATCCAGGGACTAATTATAATTCATCTTGGGCTATTTGTAGTCTCTTAAATTGCCAATCCATGCACCTATTTGTGTTTAACCTAACATTCTGTGGTTAGTACATGAAAAGATTTGGCAATGTAATAACTTAAAACAAACAAATGCATTTCCTCCCAAAGGGCTAAGAATGCTGTTAACTAACATCTGAAACCTATAGGCATAATTTCCTCATTCAACTAAACCCGACTCTCTAATGTTTATACCAATATATTTGAAAATTGTCTTAATTTATGACTTTCTTTATTTGGTTATTATAAAAACAATGTGAAACTACTTTCACATTAGAACATGGAATTTTGTGTTCCTAGGACACAATCCCTTGTACTTGGCTATCAGAATCCATCAGAATAAATGAACTATCTCTCATCTCTTCTGAGGTGAGAGTTGTGTTTCTGCCTCAGCAATAGCAATTACAAGCACTTGAAGGCATTATATACTGAATTGTGCCTGATTATAAAATGCTGGTTGACAGAAACAGGTAGCCACAGCCACGATCCTACCACTGATGTTCTTTAAAACCCAAATCACTTTTTCTCACTGACTGGATTACTGTTAGGTACTGCACTGTCTAAGAATGAATTAATGTCATCTCCCATTTAAAGGGATATCATAGCTACAAACACCAGAAAGCATGTCATCACTGTAATGAAATTCCCCTTCAAGGAGTTATGGGCATGATAAAGTAACAACACCGATTAGCACTTAAGAGAAAGCATTACATTCCAAGACAAGCATGTTCCTCCATGTTTCACCAGACTGGAAGGTGGTCCCCAAACAAGGAAATGATAGACAGAACCAGCTTTCAATTTGACATGGCAATTTTCTCCCAATGTTTTTGATGAGATATATTGAAGCATAGCTTTATATTATTATAGAAAACTACCTTTTGGGAATAGCTGTTGTTCTCCACAATGACTTTTTAATGCATTGTGTGGTGATAAGCACTTTCTCCAAGATCATTAGCTGCTATGCAGAGGATTCACTGCTGAATAATTTAGTCTTAAGGAGCATAGTACTCGCCTGAATGTGAGGGACAAAACAGAAACTGTGACAACACAGCCGTTAAAATGCTTGCAAAATTCCCCTCAAGTATATTATATAAAAATGCTAGTTTGTGTTAAATTCCAGAAATACCATTCTGAATGACAAGTTCAAGAACCAAGTGGAAATACATTTTTCTTATTTTGTTTTTCTCCCCATACTATAATTTTTCTTATTACTAGGATCATTATGTATCAGATTGCTTTGTTCTCTCCTTTTGTAAGTAATAATCCAGGAACTGCTCACTCTGAATACCTGATAGTTAATACACATGTGCCTTGCCTTCTTATGGCTTCATCTTTCCAGTTGCTGGTTACACCATGCCAATATTGGCATTGAAGGACTGAGTTTTCACTCTGTAGTTGAAACTACAGTAGTTTTCAAGTGAAACTTGCTAACAGAGGTTTCTGTCCCACCTGATCCCACAGTTTTTAAGTTCCAAAGAAACACACGGAGACCTACATTAATTATAAACTTGTTGGACTTTCAGCTCAGGCTTTCTTATTAACTAATTCTTAAATCTGTTTTTTTTTTTTTTTGAGACAGGGTTTCTCTGTAGCTTTGGTGCCTGTCCCTGGAACTAGCTCTTGTAGACCAGGCTGGCCTCGAACTCCTAGGGATCCACCTGCCTCTGCCTCCTGAGTGCTGGGATTAAAGGCGTGCGCCACCACGGCCCAGCCTCTAATTCTTAAATCTTAAATTAACCCATAAGTTTTGTCTGTGTTAGCCACTTGGCTTTTATCAGCAAGGCATTCTGATCATGTTTGCTCTGCACCTGAGTTACGAGGCAGATTCAGCCTTTTTCTCTTCACAGAATTCTTCTTTTATCGCCACCCCACCTATACTTCCTGCCTGGCAACTGGCCAATTAATATTTTATTAAAACAATACAAGTGACAAATTATTACAGGTACAGGACTATTGTCCCAGAGCAGAAACCTTAGTTGGCAGTACCACTGTCACCTGAAATACTCCCTAACTCCAGTCATAATTATGTATGCAGTTGGGTATAAATGTCATCTCTCTCAGAAGTAGCAGTACTTTTCCCCATCAAAGGCAAAATCTTGAAGAAGAAATAAACTGTTTTCTTACTTCTAGCAAAATGCATAGTACATCCTTTGCTATCTAGAAGAATTAGAAATGCAAATTGTGATAACAATTTTAAATTATTATTTATTATTTTTTTGCAGTACGTGTGGAGATTAGAGGTCTAATTGTGGGAATCAGATTGTCAACCTCAGCAAGAAAAACCTCACCTTTTGAGGTACCTGGTCATACTGTAGTTGTCATGGTGAAAAGGATACAAATAAATAGTTGAAAGTAGTATTTGAGCCAAAATATTCAAGATCATTATAATTTCAAATACTCAATATAATAATTACTGATCTAAAGTTGGGATACTTTGCAACATTTTTGTTTTTGTTTTTTTTAAACAAGGTTTCTCTGTGTTGTCCTGGCCATTCTAGAAGTTGTTCAAAAGACCATGCTGGCCTCAAATTCAGAGATCTACCTGCCTCTGAATCCCAAGTGCAAAGGTTAAAGACATGCACCACTACCGCCTGACCTATAGCTTTTTAAAAGAACTCTTCACTAAATATCAAGTATTTGATATTTAGAACCTATCTCGGCTAGCATTAGTCATATGTTAGTCTTTTAGCCACATGTACCTATATGTATTGTGTACCATAAGTAAGGTTAGGAGCTTGTAATGTTCTAAAGGAAAATATTCACATGAGTTAACAGGTACATAATAATAAATCATTTAACCTTTCTTGTACACAAATGTATACGAGCTCTAGAACTTAAGACTGTATGGCAAGTGAGTTATCTCCTTCAAATGTATTCATGCTTGCTGAGGCACAAGCTTAAAACCAGTGGAACCTGCTTAATCAGAATGGACCACAAAAAGAGAGCACTGAAAGTATAATTCATAGAAATATGAATTTCACAAAAAGCAATATAGACAGCTGTATTTTATTAGTCATCAGTTTACTTTCTCAGAATGAGCTCATTATGATGAATTGGATACTATGCATATTTCAGCTGATGTACAAAATAGCATGTATTTATGTTTTTTGAAAATGTCCCCAAATCAAAAATCTTTATTGTCTTTTTTTTTTCTGGATTCAAATCTTTCTACCAGTACTACATTCATTATTTCTGTTTTTCTCCTACAACAGTGTGAGTCCACAAGATAAGGGCAGTAAAATTTTTAGTTCACTCTTGTGTGAAATGTATGGCCACATCTAGGGCATAAAGAGAGGGAGAAGTGTTAGTACAGTTTGAACAGTAGTACATGGTAGTCACAGTAAACTTTTATTTTCATTTGGAGTCTCTGATAATTACTTTTTAAATACTTGGAATTGTTTTTAAGCAGCTGTACCATTGATGGAGGCTGTCTGTGATAACTGCAAGCTCTCTGCTGTGTGTGCGCCCTGAGATAGCAGAAAAGAGATGGAAGTATAGTTGCTTTTGTAAAATGAATTGGAAGGCTGCTTCTGGAAGAGTCGGAGGCAAAACAAATCTGTCATCCTCATTGAACACTCAAGTCAGTGGGACATGTCAGTTAAATTGATTGTTCCACTGAGAAGACTGAATGTTTCACACAGCAGCGACCTCCACTGGAACATGACTGACACTATTCACAGGACGGATGCTGTAAGAGTAGAGGGGAAGGGAGGTAGTTACACGGATGGTTAATGTTTGTAAGTAGTTGGTTTGAATGATTTAACTAAGTGGGTTAGTATCCTTGCTTAGCAATCTGTATAAACACCCAGCTCTTCTTGAGAGGTAAAAGAACAAATGAGAAAGTCATAAACTCCAGTGGTTATAAGAATTCAAAACATCTCTGTACACAGTTATAAAAAACAAAAGCCCAAAAAGGAAGGCTTAAAGTGAGGAAAAGGTATATAGGGTAGGCTAGGATAACTACTTTCCCCACCTCCTTTTCTTCCTCTATTATTTTCCTAGCTATCTAAAAATAGACAGTTCACATATAATCTTCAAACTGACAAAATTCATATTTTTAAAAGCTTTACTTTTATCTTTATAAATTATAAAAGCGATTTTAGGGAATCATACAGTAAGTAGTCACAAGTAGATATTTTATAAATAATACTAATCTTGAGTATTGGTGATGGTCTGCTTTGTCTGTCTATCTATCCACTCATCATCTATATATTGACTATCAATCAACCTATACTCACCTATCTACTTTTCCTTTAATTATATCTTCAATGATTCATCAGCCACTTAAAGTATGTTTTAGTTATGAGAAAAGGAGACAAGTCTACCAAGTACAATAATTCTTAGTGTGATTTGCTCTTTCAAAATAACACTGTGAATCTGTATCAAAATAGCCCCTCAAACACTCATCCAAATAACCTCTTCTCTAGTTGGAATACAGCTTAAATGCACCTCCAATAGATGTTCAGTGTCCTTCTAACAGTAAATGTATTTGCGTTTCAACAAATATGATAGATTAATATCTCATTCTACTCTGCCAAATTGTGTGACTTAGCATCAGAGTTTCAGTCCTTCTTCATTTCAAGTCCTTTCAGTGTAACATAAAGGGCACATCTAAAATGTAGAATTTCTATAAAGATTAAGTGATATTCTTGAAAGGCAAGACGTGATAATATGCTATCAGGACACACAATGAGATTTCTAATCTGTTTGGTGCTATGTTTTTGTTCTGTGTTTCTTCGGCATGGATCCAAAGATTGATTAGTGATCCGTACTATGTGCCCTGTCTCCAGCACACTTCCACTGCATAAATATCCACTCTGCCAAGGAGCTGCTTCCTTTATTTGGGGGAGGGGGAGCATGAAAAACTTTGTCTTCTTCCAATCTTATCATCATCACATTTGCTATGTAGCTCCTTTGATTTCCCTGGGACAGAGGGATTCCTTATTCTATGCCTCTTTTTTAATATTGCAAAAAAAAAATCACAGAGGCTTGTACTGATTCTTCTAATGGTGTTTTAAAATATTATAGCAGCATTTGGTTCACAGCACTATAATGTTTCCAATATGCAACTAATAGCTATTATTTAACATACTGATTGCTAAGCAGCAGGCATAATTCTTAATATTAAATATATTGAAGATTATTTATTATTAATATAGAATTTTTATATTAGCAACCTTTTTGGAGATAAGAAAACTAATACTCTGTAAGATCAAATGACCTGCCTAAGACCTCTGTGTGAATAATGAAAACAATCTGTGTTATGATTCAGAAACCTTTCTTTCAAACATCCTCACTCTAAATTGTAGCTATTTTTGAAACATTTCTCTCAGAACACTTTATAGATTTTAGTTGATATAATGAATTAAAACAGTGATTTAGGTAATACCTCCTAGGCCTGGATTAAGGCTTTAGGGATGCATCATTTGTCATTTTTTTTATTGCCCAACATGTGTTAGCATATCTATGAGAACTTTTTGGCTTTTTCTAATGCTGAAAAAATTAGATCAGACAAATGGGTAGCAGAGCAATGTCAAACTGGATGAAGCCTGAAATGGAAAGAATTCCCCTGGTTTCATAAAACTCTATCTGTACCTCTACTAAGCCCCAATTGTGAGGTTTACAGTGTAATACTTTCCTTGTTTTGCTTGTTAAAAATAATCTAAAAGAAGAAGGATTTTGGCAATGACTAGCAAATAATGTGCATTACTACCATAAGATATTTGATTAAAGAATAGGAGACATAATAAACCATGTGAATAAACTAAAAACAGAAGAAAGCTGAAGGTGATACAGGTTATGGCACCTAAATCACAGTTTCAGATGAAGATAAGGCAAATCTGGTGTGTTTGTAGAGCTGGGCATCAAGCTGTACCCTCAGGACATGTCATGCTGGGCAGGATAAGAAGAGCCCATGGGAGAAATAAGTGACTAGTTTGCTTGACAGGTTTCAACAGGAAGCAAAACATCTATGAAGGCAGAATTAAATTTTGTAGTTGAGGTCTACAATATTTTTATCCATGTTTGACAGCTACTCAGCAGCCAGACTGCTTTCAGGATATATTTCTAAGATGTTTCTCACAGACAGTTGCAAAAAGGTTGTCTTCATCATTGATACTAATTGTAATAACAGTTCTTCCTAAGGCCAGTATTTTGAACCTAAGTCACTACATAAGTATTTTCCTTTCCATCATTTTGAAACACATTCTCTATTTCTGAAACTAAGATTTTTAAAAAAGTACAGAGAGATATGAAATGAGCACAGACATTGCAGTCATGTTCCTCCAAGCTTGATAGCTACACGGCAATTCTTAAAATTTCTCTCCATTCAGTCACTGAAGGGAGAAGAGAGAACAGAAGATCAATAGCTACATAGTTTCCAGAGGATCAAAGAAAGAAAATGTGCACTTATAGCCTACTGAGAAATTTCTCCTAGATATACAAAAATAAAATCTTGATGGTCAGGGAGAATAGACACTAAAATAAGTTATCAGGACAAGTAGCATCCTTACTCCAGAAAATCAATGAACAATGAACAGACCACATGCTTGAAGAAATTCATTCTCAGACTTCACTAGCTCAGATGCAGACTTCTTAGAATTCCAATTTCCTTAGTGTAACTAACTTCTATCCTCTGACCAAGAATTATGGGAGTCATGCATTCTCTTATTTAAGAAAAACCTTGCCTGGTCTAGATAGATTACAGATAGAGAGGAAATAATAGATAGATACATATGTACATACAGATAGGTGGAGAGATAGATAGCTGGACAGTTATATAGATATGGATATTATCGCTATATAATATGTATACTATACATAATAATTATCAAATATATATTAATATTGTTTACTTAAAAATATTAGAGATAGATGGTAGAGATTTGCATGATATAGTTACAAAGCAATGGTATTTACTTATGTCTATATCGAATAGTGTACAAGACAATTAACTATTATAATATACATACACAGTAATTAATTATTTAAATTATTGAATTTCTTTAAATTACTTATCAGCATAATCTGCATGATTATCCAACCTGTAAAGTGTATCTGAACTGATTAAATATTTTACAGTTTTTATTGAGCATTAGCAAAAGCTTTAGCAATTAACAAAAGGCTCATTGATAAAATATAACACGAATCATACTTTGACTGATTTTTCAGAATCACATCAGGTTTCAATTACTGTAGAACAAATCATTGAATATCAGGAATGACATTTTGGCTTTTCTTAATAAACCTAATGGAGGAGAAGGAAAAGAAAGTTCTACCACAAAACAAGAAAGCATATGAATATGGGGTCGAGTGTTAGAGCAAAGAGCACTGAGACTTTAAAGACAAGAATCAATGTGAATACAACGGACCGAGTAATAAATGTTCATTGGTCTTAATTGACACCAGGTGTTTGTCTAGTTCTGTGAGTGGACAAATCTAAATCTCTCTCTAGGCTCCATCTTACTGTGCATGGGTTATCCTGCTGTGGAAGTGGGTACTGACATGACATTTATTTCACTAACTCTTGCAATAAAGGAGTTCCTTGGCAGACAAGGGGGCTAATGTCATGGAAAAATATAGTAGCAAAACAAAGTATGACTACTGGTCTTGAAGAGTTTGTAATCTTGTTGATCAAATAAGACTAAATAACAAGAAACACATAAACACTACTTTGCTGTGTGATTCAGAGAGTGATATTGAAGGCAAGCAGGAAGAAACTGTGATAATAATGTGATCAGTGAATGATTTCTGAATCTTGAACAGACCTGCCTAAATTGATAAGGTGATAACAGCAAGCCTCTAATGATGTCATGAACTCAAAATCTACCAGGAATACAGTTTTTCTTTGAAATGCACACTTTAAAATTTTGTTTCTGTGAAAGATTAGCATTGTCACACAATTACTCCTATGTAAATTTGCATTCAATATTAATCAGTACATGTATGCTCCAACAAATTTTAATTTACATTAAGTTGTTTCTTTCATGGAAGTAAATGTTAATATATATTAAT
>NW_026067917.1:12611453-12624527 GCF_014885135.2 Alexandromys fortis
CCCCCCCGCCCACTCCTCTTCCATTTCCATTCAGAAAAGGACAGGCCTCCCAAGATTATCATCAAAATATGGCATATCAAGTTAGCATAAGACTAAAAACTTCCCCTTGTGTTAAAACTGGATAATGCAACCCATTGTGAGGAATAAGGTCTCCAACGCCTCTAGAAGAGTCAGAGAGAGCCCTGGCTCCCACTTTTAGAGGTCTCACAAGAAGACAAAGTTACAGAAATTTCACATATATTCAGCGTGCCTAGCTCAGTCCCACGTGGGCTTCCTGGTTGTTAGTTTAGTCCCAGTGAGCTCCTATGAGCCCAGGTTAGTTCTATGAGTTCTTGTGGTGTCCTTGACCCTTCTGGGTCCTACAATCTTTTCTTCTCCTCACCTGCACATTTTTTTCCAAATTCCATTTGGAATTTGTTTTCATATAAGTCTTTTATAGTAGTATTTAGATTACAGAAGATTTTCCTGCAGTAATCTTTGAAGGTACCAAAAAGAAGATGGGGCCCCATATCAAGGACTCCACCTGTTTGATATGATGTCATGATGCCGATAGTGCTATTATGAAACTGGTTTTGGGGTACCAGATATGGAAATCATGCACCTTCTTACAATGTTCTGGCCAGAACTTTATATAAGAACTTCAGAAAAAAACATATTTATTACTCAGAGACCATTTGCAGTTATACAAATCATAAATCTTGAAACTTAACTATCATTTTACTTTTACAAGATCCCATAGAAAAAAACTTTGCATCCATAACAGCAGGAAGCAATTCTAAAAGATGATGTCCTCTGTCCAAACAAAATTTGTCCTCAGAGTTAGGGATACAATTTCAGGTTCAATTATTACTCACATAGATGAGGGAATTGGGGTGGAAATTATTTAGGCCTAGAGATATTAAAAAAGAGGGAAAATTGAATGGGATAATAATGTAAACTTATTCACACTAATAATAATAATAGTGAGTAATAGAGTGAATACTTATGAGCTATTATTTATAGACTATTTCCACTGGTATAGTTACTTGTATATTGATACAAGTCCAAATATATTTGCTATATTGAATATGCTTCTATTTCTGTTTACAATATTTGTACACCAAAGCAAAGTTATTTTGTCATATTGTATGTATGCATGTTTCTACCTCTGTTTAAAACATTTTGTATATTAATACAATTTTAGGATATATTTATCATCTTGCATTATATATTTCTACCTCTTATCAAGATATTTATACATTGTGTACATTTTTAGGTCTTTGTCCTCCTTTACTGCACAGTTGTTTAAAGAATATTTAATATTCAGATATAAAATTTTAATATTTAAGTTTTGTAAGTATTGAGTATTATACGTCAATAGTCCTTCATGTCTGTTATAATATTAGTCGGGCTAATTAGGTTCTTTAGATACATAGAGATTCTATTCTGCATAGATAGGTAGCCTTCAACCACTTCAAGGATCTGTAGAACATGGCATTTAAATAATTTAGGATTGTGTTGACATGAGACATGATTGTTCTTGGCAGCACTGAACTATTGTTGAGAGAGTTTAGAGCACCAAAGACACTCCACTTGGACTTTGTTTTCTTCTTGGCACAATTGGCTTTGGGCCTTGATCACTGACATAGTGCATTATGTCAATACTGGACAAGCAGAATACAAGAAAAAAGACTGCCAATAGACATTAAGTTACTAGCACCCTTGGGCATGGTATCTTATGCTATAAATGCATCTGTAAAGTGTGTGCTCACTTTCTTGTTTTCAGATCTCACTTCCAGCTGCTAGATTTGGTTCTTGTTCCCCACTCATGCAGAGGTCTGTGATCTAGGACAGTGGTCTGTGAGTCTCCCCTAAATAAATAACCCTTGATTATACATAATTCTGAACTAGTGTGGATTTATTTTGTAATTTCCATCATCACTTCTCTAATGAAATACAAAAGATGCATAAATATATGGATAAAAATTTAATAGACCATTTTATTTTTTCATTTTCTGCCTTATTGATCTTTTACTTGTATGACATGGTTTCTAATTTGTACTTTGTTCAGTGTGTGTGTGTGTTTCTTGTCCTTTCTATTTTTTATTCTTTTGTTTTGTTCTATTCTGTTTTGTTATCATTTTGTTTGCTTGCCTTTTTTGTAAAGAGGGAAAAAGAAGGTGTGGGGATTGGTGGGATAGGCCTTGGGAGGAATTAGGGGATGATGGAGGAAGGTCATTGGTTAATTATAATAAACCAACTGCTTGGCCTCATAGCTTAGAACATAGATGGGAGGAGTAAACAGAATAGAATTCTGGGCGGAAGAGGAAGTGAGGTCAGACTCTGCTCAGCTCTGCCGGATAGACATGATAGCTCTGCGCTCTGAGGCAGACACATGAAGCTCAAACCCAGGATGGACAGAGGCTAGAATCTTCCCGATAAGCGCACGTTGGGGTGCTTACACACATTACTAGAAATGGGCTAGTCCAGGTGCGAGAGTTAGCCTAGAAGAGGCTAGATAGAAATGAGCCAAGCAGTTCTTAAATGAATACAGTTTATGTGTTGTTATTTCGGGCATAAGCTAGCCAAGCGGCCGGGGTGTTGGGGACACAGCCCCACCGCTCCTTATTTCAACAAGGGGAAAGAAAACCATGATTGTATGAAAAACTTTATTTTTAATAATAATGATACAAGTTTATAGAGAACAGTTCAACAATATGTCTCTTTAACAGAAAAAGAGCTGTAGGTTCTTCCTTGGTTGCTGTTGTTCACCATTGACATTGGTTGTGATGATGTCATTTTGTTATTTCTTACTGTGAACACTATGCTCACTGGTCCATTAGCTTCAGGGTTCTCCCTTCTCTTCTCATCTCACAGTAGCAACAGTGGTATTAAAGACATAATCTACTGTGCCCAACTTTATATGAGTTAGATTCTCATGGTTTTGTGGAAAGAGTGTTACCTACTGAGACAACTCTCAAGCTCCTGGACATTTTTTAAAGAATCTTTCTGATATTACACATAAAAATCTTGTGGAAAAAAACATATTTTATTTATTACAACTAGTGTAATTCTATTTAAAAATAGTGGTAAATAAATGACACCTTAGAAAATGCCTCAAACATTCTCAACAGGGAGTCAAAACCCAGAGTTCACACAGAATTTCATTATGAGCTTTGCTATGTGTGGAGGAATTATACTGTTTCCTAACTTAGTGACATGCAGACATTGTAAATGTTCAGAGATCGAAATTTCATTCTTTAATTAAAAGAAAATTAGTTTTTCTATAAAGTGATTACTATAAGCTTTCCAAAAGAAACCCAAATCTTGATTAGAAGCCACTATGTATTTTTTATTTAAAAAATATTTTTTGCATGTTTATGTGTGTGCCATGGAAATGCAGGAGCCCCCAGAAATCAGAATAGGGTATCCAGTCCCTTGAGAACTAGACTTTTAGGCAGTTATAAAGCACTGAGATCCAAAACAGGGGCTTTTGGAAGTGTGGCAAGTATTCTTCACTCCTAGCGCATCACTTCAGCTTGAGAAATAAGAATCTTATGTATGTCGTTGCTTTACTGTATTCTTGGTGGTAGTTAGCAAAAATAAATCTGGATCAAAATTTTTGTTTAACAATACATTGCTAAACTTTTTCTCTATCCAAACATTGAGTATATTTCCATAGCAACCCAATATCATATGATACCAGCTATAAGTTTTTTTTTTCCCCTCAGAATGTAATCTCTCTGATTCTTGAATCTGCTCATGAATTCATTCATTAAATTCACACTATTTATTTGTCCTATTCTAGACACAATGTTATTTTTAAAATGTTTGGTCATTCAGGTCAGAACATTTCAACCATTATTTCAGTGAAGTTATTTCACAGAATAAATTTGTTCACAGCTATCTGCTGAAGAGTATTTTCCAGTAATATCAGTGCTTATCAAGTTAGTGACTAAACTTTTCTATCAGCAGACCAATATCTGATAGTCAGTAATGACGCCATGACCTTTCTCTGCTAAGATTTCCTAAGGCTCATTGCTGAAATAAACTGTAGCCTTGAAGAAACCTTTACTAGAGGCAGAAAGCAACCTAGAAACAGATCTAAGCCACTGGAGGCATGAAAAAGAAAATAACTTGAAAATAGAGGTCAAAGAATGAGAAAAGCATGTCATAGTTACAAAAGATGTAGCCAACTAGTGATTCTTTAAGACCTGACCCCATGGTTGGATACATTTTTTTAAGATGTGGGATATCTTTAATGGATCTCAAAGAAACTCAGAGACCATTTTTTCCAAACAATGTCTTTCACAGGATTTTACCACCAAGTTGTCATTTCAAATTACTAGAGAGCTTCTGCTGGTACTATCCATATTCTGCTCTCACACAAAAAGCATTTGGCATTATTAATACGATCTGTTCATTCCATGAAGATACAGGAAGAAAGCAGTGATTCTCAAAATTTAGTTTATGACAGAACCGACTGTTTAATTGTGGATTTCTTGGGCTTACTTCTTAGACCCTTCATTGATTCAGTAGGTCTGAAAACAGAATTTGTCTTTCTAACAAGTTCGCAAGTGATCCTGATGCTGATGACTCGGAGAGACCTTCTCAAGACCTATTGGAGCAAAGTGACAAATGACTTTTATTCATATTTGTCTCCAGGCATAAAGTAAAAATCAGTTTGGAAAACTTAAAAAGATCATTCTTTTTGAAACTAGGAAGACACAGAATAAATTTATAGATTAGTCATCTTTCAGCTGTTGACGATGCTAACCTCAAAAAAACCAAAGTTACCCCAAAGTCAAATTAATATTATAGCACCTAGTGGCAAAGTTTTTGACAGGATTAATAAAATATTTTATTCAGATCTATTTTATATATTATCCTATGTATTACCACATTATCAAGTTCTTAATTCCTGGTGATCTCTGATTAGCATGGGAAAGTAGTGATATAGTTTTTGTACATTGAGTGTTCATTAACCAACTATAAAATGTGAGATAATCTAATCAATTACTGATAATTCCTGTGTTCTTTGCTACAGCTTGCAGACAGAAGAGTGGTTTCACACTGACTGTTACCCTCACCCCAAGACACAGGTGTAGTTTGTTCTGCTTTCAACCTCAATGCCAAACCAATCTGGAAGAATAACCAGCGATAATATAATCTTATCACCTTATCATTTTACTTAAGGTAAAGGAAGGAATTCCATCAACTAAGAAATGCCTTCTCTTTTATTAGTCTTGTCGCTATTTCTTAGTAAACTCATTTTTCTTGTGTCACCAGAGTTTGGTTTTCCCTTTTAATTTTTATGAAATATCTGTCTACACCTTAATACCATGAGATTTTCCTTTTCATGGAGTCTCACCCTCATTCTTAGACTCTCAAGGTGAAAGTACCTGCTTCAGCAAAACAATGGCCTTTGCCCTGCTAATGACATAAAAGATAATCTCCACCTCCCCACTCGGTCACTTACTACTAGGATTGCATCAACAGCAATGGCAGATTATAGTGATGTTTTTTAGTGCCAACCTTCCTCTGGTTAGCTGTTTTTCCATATTCTGTTCTTTGACTCATTTTATTTTACTCCTTATAATGTAGCAACATTCAAAATAACCAATGAAAACTAGCCATTGTTAGTCAATAAAAACAGAGCCCTTAGGCTTTGTGAAAAAGGGTATTATTCCATTTTCTTTAATATTGTCTGAGCATCCATGGAAGTCATTTCTGCAGAGACCAAAACATACCATTTTTTTTTGTATTGAAATCTAAAAGCAAACTCAAACATGAGGGCTGGCTTGTTGGTGTTTATGCCCTGCCCAGTTACCACAGCTGGTAAGCCCCAAAGAATCACACAGGGATTCTGCATTAGGTATAACTGATTGGCCCATTAGCTCAGGCTTGTATTAATTCTTATCATTTATATAGCCTATTATTCTTATCTATGTTAGTTACATGGCTCAGTACATTTTTCATGAGGGCAGGACATATCCTGCTTTTTCCTTAGTCTGGGCAGGACTCAGGAGGAATGGGCTTCCTCCTTCCCAGCATTCTCATGTTCTCATCTCCCCACCTCTACTTCCTGTCTGGTTGACCCACCTATATCCCCTGCCTGGCCAATCAGCATTTATTTAAAACATAATTGACAGAATACAGACAATTTTCCCACACCAGCAAAATGTATGAAAACAGAAAAGGTTACTTATATTTTAATTATTTAAGCTATAAGTGAGATAAATTAGTTTCTGGTTACTTTTACTTATATAAGGGTATTGACCCATTCACAATTTCAAGATTAAAAGTAATTCATTCTTCTCTACTCTTTCTTCCTACCTCTCTCTCTCTATCACACACACACACACACACACACACACACACACACACCATTCAATGAGGCTTTGGGCTGCAGCAGCATTACCTGTTTCAGACATGATTTGTAAGAAAGTGAAAATGAATATTTTTGTGACTCTCTACATCTAGACAAATACAACACACTTGTATTTTGATATATTGAAACATTTTCTGTTTTCACTTAGTAACTAGGTCTTTAAACATATAGTTTCTTAATTTGGGGAACTGCATCAGATCAATTGAACAATGAAAGCTTTAGACAACTCCCTTTCTGTAGCTCATGTCAAATTAGAGCTAAAGCCACATGCAGAATAAGTGGCCACAGAAATCTCATGGGGGGGGGGGGGAAACTGCCTTTCTTCTTTGTGTGAAGTAAGTGAGTGTAGCTGGAAATCCCAGTTCAGATGTGAAATGACCAAAGTAATTTTGGTGTTCATTTGAAGCTAATACAGAAAGAGATGACGGCTGCACCTTGAAGACTCATCCTGTAAGTATCTACTCAATTTGCCAAGGAATTAAATAGAGAAAAATATGACTACTTCAAAAAGCTACCTAGTTCTTGCTACTAACATTTTAGAGCTATTCTGACTGCAAAGGACTTAACCTTTTCTTTTTATATAAGATGGGAGTGATAGGTCAATAGGAAAGGCTAACAAAAACTGCTGGGAAGACAAAGACAAAGGCTTGAGGACAAGATTTTTTTGTTGTTGGATAAAACATTGTTAGAATATGTGCTCGGGATATAGCATAGCTTTCTGTGTTGATGGCTAACCCTCAAAAAGTTTGTGTGACTGAGAAAAATAGTGTCTGAGCAGAATGCTTGACTGGCTCACAGTCCACTCATCTATATGATCTCAAATAGCCTAGGCTTGAGGTCACCAACACCAGTGAAAAACTGTTCATCTGAAATATACAGAACTGAGCATCACACATTCACTATACCCTTGTTGCCCAGTGATTACAGGATTGTGTTGTGCAAATTGATAATAGTATACACTTAAAATAGTACCATATATATATATAGTGTTGTGATAGCATTGTTTTCTCTATTTATTAAGAATATCGTAAGAAAAATTCTTTTATCTTAGTATCAAGAAAAAATGTTGCTTGTCCTATGTTGCTTATTTTTATATCTGGAATTCTGAGAAACAGCAATGAGTTATGTTTTTTATTTTATACTTCCCACTAGAATAGATTAAGCATGATGTTTATTTTTAAAATAATAAAGGGATTATTTCTTTTGGTATAAATTGTGTTTTGTGCCAACAGTATGATTTTCTTGCAAATAATAACAAATATTTATGATAAAGAGTTAATATTGACATAGGAAACAGTCAAATTTCTGTGTACTGAGTGCACAGATCTGATTGAAGACCCACTTCTTCTAGTATAGCAATCTCTTTTAGTTTATCTAATTACAGCCTGAAGTTAACCTGAAACACCAAAGAAAAAAACAAATTCTCTAAAAATTAAGGAAAGAAAATCTAAAAAAAATAGCTTGAAGGAAATATTTCTGCTTGTTCACTAACCACATAGTCACAAAGTATAAATTTCCTTCTTGAAAATTTCCCCTTGCTTATGTGAGAACAACCTTTATCCTTGAACATGGAGGCAACATAAGATGAATTCGCATGAGCTATGCTTTACTAAATATTTTCCACTTATTTGCATTACATATTTACCTCACAATTTATCACTGCACCAATGAGCCATAGTTATGTTTTTCTCTAGTTAGTTCTTTACAACCCATTACCTTTGTTAAATATCATATTAGCTCCCATATTAACCACCTTTTTGTATATGAGACTAAAAAGGAGTTAAGAACACTTGGAAGTAGGCTAGTGGTCCTCACACTATGCTGTATTTACCCAAGCCCAAGTACCTGAACAGCAACTGATGTGTGATATTACTCCATGCCAAGTAATCTAGATCTACAAAGATGAGGCCATAAGGCCAATTTTTCAGTTTCTTAAGAGATTTTGTAATGCATCCAGCATTAAAAATGACTATTTTAGAGCAAAGATCATCCTGTCAATGTTGGGAAGCACAGAAAGGCTGTATCTTCAAGGTAACTTTGAAAGGCAAAGTATACCAGCAACCTGTCCATAGTTTTACTTTCTCAAGGCAGTGAAAATAATAAAGTTCTTTTTATTTGTCCACAATTTTAATGTGTCAACCTCTCTTTTATACTCTTGCTAACTGCCAAGGAAAATTTCTCTGTGGGCATAAACCATCTTTTCTGACATACTTTCTTATTCTAAATCTTGTTCACCTAGCGATGAAGTTAGTGGTGACAATCATGAGTGACCACCTCAAGTGCCTTCGTAGGGATCCTGCTCACCTGGAGGTGGGGTCAGAGGCCAGAAGTCTAAATTCTGTCATCATATTTGCATGGGTCCCCCATGAAGAAATAGGCTCTCAAATAGCTTTAGTTCTCCTGGAAACCTAGACAAATTGTATCTTTTCTTCTTCACACTGTTCTCAAATTTCTACCTGAGAGCATTTGTACCAATAATGAATTAATAGATGATATAGATATTAAAAAAAAGAGAAACAGCGCCTCACAGTATACCCCATTGTGTATAGGTTTACCTCAATTTTTCACAATGAAGGATTTCATGATGAGATTCAAAAGATTTCTTTCTTTTCTCCTGAAGTATGGATCCTTCACTATGAAAACTCTACCAAAGTTCTTTTCTTCATGAAATGATTGCTGTTTCTTTAGAGTGAAAAACTCCAGAACCTTATAATTCAGCCCTCAATATGTGTTTGACAACATTTTTCCTATCTAATAGGAGAATATTGATATGCTAGGGGAAAAGAAATTTTTAGCCAATCATAGTTGATTCTTTTTTCCAATAAGTAAACCATGGAAAGACTTACCTATGCGGTACATCAAAATTGTGAATGATAGAAATATGGACAACTAGGAAATAATTACTCATACGTACAAATCCAAATTACCAAACTGACTACTACATGGCAAGAATTACTGTATTAGTAGTACAGGTAAAATGGAGAGGATCTCAGTATAAATTATAAAATGAGTAAAACCATCTTTCTGGATAATAACATAATTAATAACGTAAATGACATATACATGCACAGTCATGCTATTTACAAATTCCAAACAGCTAAGAACATAGAAGCACAGTTCTAATTTTCTTTGTTAGAATTATTTTTGTGTCCTTTTCATCTTGGACTTCCTAGGAGATATGATGACAGATTTCTCTGCATTCAAATGATGTTTTTAAACCAAACCATTTTCCTAGCACTTATTTAGAAAATTAAAACAACACCTCTATCTTGGCCCCTCATATTTGTTTTCTATATTAGTAGAGGTATCCACTTTATCAGATTACTAGAATAAATCTATCAACAGACTAGCTGTGATTATAAAGAATATATGTTTGTTTGAACACACTACACAAAAAAGAGAAGAATGCTGATCTAATTATATTCTCGCCTTTAATTAAAACCCACAAAAAATATGTAAATTGATTCCAAACACTTACTAGGAAGCTATCATATATTAAGTACCATTTTAAGTCCTTCTCCATTGAAGCAAAAATTGAACAAAATCTTTTCCCTCTTTTAGGAATAATTTCCTAAAATGGATAATAAAATTAAAGAAATTGAAGAAAACGGTCTCAAATGAATAACTGAGATTAAAAATTATAAAATTGAAAGTGTTATTCCCAAGTCAAGAATTGGTAATAATATTTAACATTTACTTCTTTCTTAGTACTTATCATAAGCCATGGTTTACTTACAAAGCAGAACTATAT
This sequence comes from Alexandromys fortis, assembly GCF_014885135.2. Taxonomy (NCBI): domain Eukaryota; kingdom Metazoa; phylum Chordata; class Mammalia; order Rodentia; family Cricetidae; genus Alexandromys; species Alexandromys fortis. The sequence continues at coordinate 12,621,575 of NW_026067917.1, forward strand.
ATAATATTCTCATCATCTCTTCTGAAGCTGTTATTTCCATTATTTCTAGTTTAGAAATGGGAATGCTGAAGAAGTTTTGGAAATTGAACATAGACACACTCCAATGAAGTGATAAAGTGAAGATCCAGAGACATATATAGCGAACTTCAGAACTACACTTCTCACAGCTAGGGTTACTTTCAAGGAGGGTGGGTTCCAAATACTCAGTACAAGAAGTAGGGATAAACCCTGGTGTCACTACCAGTGGCCCCTCACACTTCCCCAGCCATATAACTGTCTTCCACAAACCATAGGCCTAATTTGGTCCTATCCTGGTTCCTTCCTTGTCTGGCCAGAGTTGATGAGCTCCCATTAGCTCCAGTAAGCTGTTTCAGTGGGTGGCCCCCATCATGGCCTTGACCTCTTTGCTCATATTCTCACTCCTCCCTCTTTTCAACTAGAATTTGTGTGCTCAGCCCAGTGCTCCTCTGTGAATCTCTGCCTTTGCTTCCATCAGTTGCTGGATGAAAGTTCTATGGTGATATTTTTGATAGTCATTAATCTGACTACAGGGCAAGGCCAGCCTCTCCATTATTGCTTAGGGTCTTAGCTGGGATCATCCTTGTGGATTCCTGGGAATTTCTCTACTATCATATTTTTTTGCTGGCCCCATAATGACTCCTTCAATCAAGTTATCTCTTTTCTTGCTCTCTGACTCTGTCCTTACCTCATTTTGACTATCCAGTTCCTTCAAGTTCTCCTCCCCTTCTGCCCTCTCCTCTCCCCACCATCCTCATGCTCCAAATTTGCTCAGGAGATCTTGTCTATTTACCCTTCCCAAGGGGATCTATATATGTTTCTCTTAGGGTCCTCCTTCCTACTCAGCTTCTCTGGGGTCGAGGACTATAGGCTCATTATCCTTCAATTTACAGATAATATCCACTTATAAGTGAGCACATACTATGTTTATCTTTCTGGATCTGAATTCCTCTCTAAGAATGTTTTTTTCTAGTTCCACCCATTTGCATGAAAATTTCAAGATGTCATTGATTTTTACCACTGATTTTTTTTTTTTACCATTGATTTTTACCACCATTGTATGAATGTACCACATTTTCTTTATCTAGTCTTCAGTTGAGGGGCATCTAGGTTGTTCCCAGGTTCTGGCTATCATAGATAATGCTGCTATGAACATACTTGAACAAATATTCTTGTACTATGATTGAGCACCCTTTGGGTATATGCCCATGAGTGCTATTGCTAGGTCCTGGGGTAAGTTGATACCCAGTTTCCTGAAAAACCACCATACTGATTTCCAGAGTGGTTGTCCAAGTTTGCATTCCCACCAGCAATGGAGAAGTGTTCGCCTTACTCACATCTTCTCCAGCATAAGCTATCATTGGTGTTTATTTCTTAACCATTCTGACTGATAAAAGACAGATCTTAGAGTCATTTTGATTTGCATTTTCCTGATGACTACGGATGTTGTACATTTCCTTAAGTGTCTTTTGGCAATTTAAGATTCTTCTTTTAAGAATTCTCTGTGTAGACATGTACCCCATTTTAAAATTTGATATTTGGTGTTTTGAAGTATAATTTCTCGAGTTCTTTATATATTTTGGAGATTAGACCTCTTTCTGATGTGGAATTGGTGAAGATCTTTTATCATTCAATAGGCTGGCATTTTGTTTTATTGACTGGGTCCTTTTTTTTACAGAAGCATCTCAGTTTCAGGAGGTCTCGTTTATTAAGCTGTTCTTAAGGAGCAATAAACTTCTCATCCCTAATTAAGAGTTAAAGAATTCTGGATGAAAAGAGTGAAACTAGATGTAGAGACACACACTACATAGCTTCGAGGTTAAACAATTAGAATTACTTCTCTCCATATAGTATTTGAGATTATGACTGTGTACCTAAATTATTATCCTTTGTTTTCTACCATAGACTTGTCAGACTTACTTTTAAATTATGCACTTCTGTCATCCCACACTTCTTACTCACTATAATAGCATTAAACTTTTGAAGAGTTTTATATCTCTGTTTTTGGGGAAACTAATTTAATGGCTAACAGCAAAGGGCTACCTTCTCTTTACACATTCCCAAATAATACCTAACTTTACCCTTAAAATCTTATGAAGAACCCCATCCTCCCTTGTTATACAAATGAACTAGCACTTGACTTCTTTGTAGGTTTTGATAAAAGCCCACATCCCTTTTCTTTTTAAAATTTAGATTATCCTAATCAATTAATGTTCTTCCCAGTTTAATAAAACAAATACAAACATGTCTCCAGTTATTCAGTATATTTTATCTTTAACACATACGAGAAAGTTACAAGTCTAAAATATTCCTAAATTCATCTTTTGGTTGTCTCCCAGAAAAGTTACAAAACTGACTTAATTTCAAAAGTCTTTATTTAATTAAACTGGTAACATGTGAAAACACAGGAAACATTCTTCTGTGTATATATTCATCCTATTAGGAGTTAAAAGTAGAAAAAATGTATATGGAAGAAGAGTGAAGATTTTGACATATTGAAACGATATGCTGCTCTATGTAGTTACACAAATTATTTTCTAAAGTTATTTTACTTGAAGTAAAAAGCCATGTGAGATTTTTTTCTTTTTTTTTGCCAAGCATAATAAATAATTTATTGATTCTTCAAAAATTGATGCTTTTTTAAAATCCTTATTTCAGTTGATCATCACCATAACTTTCAAATAATATTCTAAATAAGTTGCTAACATTCAAATTTAAGATATGTCTCTGGGAAAATCGGAACCAATACATCAAAGATAATATAAGGTTCATGAAGTGGGGGATGTTTAACTTTTCAAAATTATTGTTACTATTCTTTTTTTTTAAATATAATTTTTTATTGAAAAAAAAAAGATTTCCGCCTCCTCCCCGCCTCCCATTTCCCTCCCCGTCTCCCTTTCCCCCCCTCCTCTCTCTCCTCTCCCCCTGCCCCCCC
>NW_026067917.1:12625012-12650104 GCF_014885135.2 Alexandromys fortis
TATCTTGCATATCACCATAGAACCTTCATCTGGAGATGGATGGAGATAGAGACAGAGACCCACACTGGAGCACTGGACTGAGCTCCCAATGTCCCAAGGAGGAGCAGAAGGAGGGAAAATATGAGCAAAGAAGTCAGGACCACGAGGGGTGCACCCACCCACGGAGACAGTGGGGCTGATCTATTGTGAGATTTTTTTTCTAATTGCGATGCATTTGTGATTTCGTTACAGGTTTATTAAAGGCAATTCACTAACATGAAAGTTTAATATGTATTTTAAAAATTAAATCTAAAATGTCTATATTTTACTTAGCATATATAATATTGGCACTTACCATTAAGTAAATACAAAAAAGTTGAAGCAAGTAAATACAAATAATTTCTACAATTCATTAACTTTACAGAATGAGGAGGTCATTCAGTGGACTAAATGTTCAGTGTATAAGCATGGGAACCTGAGTTCAGATCCTCATTACCCTTCCATGAAAAAGCTGGCTGTGGTTCATGTGTATAAAAGGGGTAGTGAGCAGAGACAGTAAGGGTCTGAGTTGTTACTATCTAATTGTCCAGCTATAATTTAAGTGAGAGATCCTGCCTAAAAAGCAGGGTGATGAACAATAAAGGAAGGCACTAAAACCAATCTCTCATGTCCAGATGCACCCTCCATACACATGTGCTCACATACACAGATGACAAATACATACACATACTAAATAAATGGAATTCATTCCAGTTAGAAGATTGTCAAAATATGAAATTCTGTTCATATTCCATTCTGAAACTAAACAACAATGACAACAAAAGAACTTGAAGAGCAACTATCTAAAAATAAACTGTGTTTGTGGAAAAATTCAATAGAATTGTAGCATTGCTCCCTAAATCTAATTTAATTACAACATTTAAGAACTTGATTGACATAATGAAAAGAGTCCATGTTTGAAAACTAAAATTAATCAGATGCAAATTGTCATTTCTTCGGTTTGGTGTTTCCTTGCAATTTATCTGTCATCCATTTTATTAAGTTCACTGCATAACTATCCAAATGTTTTTAATTAAAACAAAAATAAAATTTGTACTTATAAAAAATTATCTTGTTCAATAATGGAAAAAAACAATAGAAAATAGTATTATATGGTATGATATAAAATTCACTTGAAAACTTCAGTGAATTTGCAATACAAAGTGTGAAGTAAAACTGTGATTTCCTAGTGTACTAGTAAACTTACGTAAGAGGGAAAACGTAATGCAACTTAACAGGAAAATTATTTTCACTCATTAAACTTTAGTCAGTAAATGAATAGTGTTTTAGATGGCAAAGATATAAAAACACGAATATTCGGAGGTACATAAAGAAACTACACACAATTGTTATGTCTTGAAGACAAGTTCAAAACCTACCCCGGTGCAACAATGATGCTGCCATGTCTCTTCAGAGGGGACTTGGATGGAAGTAGTCTTCTCAAAATAGTCATAAAGTCTGGGTATTATCTTAGAACAATTTCAACTCATTTTTCTTGAAATTCCTTATTAGGTAAAAAAAATAAATATTAGACTAGGTGTAAATAAGAAAATTGTGTGTATTTTTTGTGACAGTGTAGGTTATTTAATATTCATCTCAGAAACACAGAGAGAAAGTATGGTGGTACAGTGACATATCAGGGAGACATACGTCAGATAGAAACTAGTGTTTATAGAGGTGCTGTACAGGGACTATATACACAGTACATGAAACCATCCAAGAGGATACTCTTGGAATTCTGAAGTGCCTGAAGTGAAATAGGCTCTATGAATGCTTTTTCATTTAATGACCGATATGTCATTGCTATTATAACTCAAATGCATGATTCTAGTCATCTACTGTTGACTAACATGCAAACATATATGCACAGACATACTACGGGCAACCTAAATTGTCAAATTTGTGGAAGGTGGAATTATGTGTGAGATGGTTCTTCGATATGCCTGTAGGGCATTATGTTATTAGGTTAATTGAATGTGAAGGCATAATGATTCATTATGGGTGGCACCGTTCCCTGGACCTATATATCCTATAATGTTTAAAAAAGAGCAAGCAAACTGAGGAGTAGCATTTGCTTATCACTTTTTGTTCCCTGTCTATGAATGAAATAGCATCAGATACTTCTGCCTCCTGATACCTTGACTTTCTATTAGAGCAACAAAAAAGTAACACACAGACACACACATTGTGCACTGTCTATAGGTCTTCCAAAAATGTTAACTGGGGCCTCAGATAGAATGAGCTGAGCATTATTAGTGGTCAAAGTCCTTGAGGCTGAAACTATTTGCAGATTATGCATTTGCCTTGACGCTGACTATGATGGTTTGAAAGGTTATGGTCCCCATGGACTGAAGTCTTTGAATGCTTGGCCCATAAGGGGTGACAGTATTAGGGGATATGGACTTGTTGGAAGAGCTGTGTCACTGAAGAGGAAATCTTTGATCTCTCATATAGGCTCAAGCCATGCTGTGTGGCAGGCCCTCCCTGTTGCTTTTAGGTCAAGATGTAGAATTCTTAGCTTCTTCTCCAGCATGTCTTCCTGCATGCTGGTATGTCCTGCTATAACAATAATGGACTAATTCTCTGAATCTCGAGGCCAGCCCCCATTACATGTTTTTCTTAAAAGAGTTGTCAGGGTGATGGTGTCTCTTCACAGCAATAGAAACCTTAAGACAGTGACCTAATCAGTACACTGTATTAGCTGGTACTATGTCCAAGACACTCATAGGAGTGTCACCTTCTTAAGCATTTTTGGCTTTTGAGCATGTGCGACATGGGATCATGATGACAGCTGGTCCTTCCAGAAAAGTCAAAGAAGTGTGAGGGAACATTTGGAGAGATCAAATGCAAGTATCAGATCTTCTAAGTTCCTCTCAGAAGTGGGGGTCACATATCATCAACTTCTTTGTTATACTTTGATACTTTCTTTTTACTTTTAGTTCCTGTTGCCTTGATAAAGTACCCTGATAAGGTCAATTAAGTTCCAATTTAGAGTCTATCATTACAAAGAAGAACCTAAAACAGCATTTCACATCATTTCTAGTCAAGATCAATAAGCAATAGAATAAACCAAGCTTACATGTACTTAACTTTTTTTTTTCACTCTCATACAGTTCAGAATCCTCATCCCAGGAAATGATGCTACACTGTAAACAAACATTCCCATCTCAGTTAATGTAATAATATAATATTCTACACATATTTTCATAGGGCAACCTTATCTAGACAATTGCTTGTTTGACTCTATCCATTGTGAATTGTATTCCAGATTGTATCAAACAGACATAAAATCTATCTACAGTCATCCAAATTCCAGAGGAGATACAGACATCAGATTTTAATGACAGGAATGGTCATCAATTTGAAGCAATGACAACAGAAAATGTACAAAATCTATTAGTGTAGTTAATCATAGTATCTGGATTCAGATCTCTATCAAGGTGGTTGATAGTACTTCTCTCTGAGAATATTGGAACAGATGATTGATATCTGAGGTAGTGGGTTTCAGTATGATGATAAGACATATTGTAAATGTGGGGTAGCTCTGTCTAAAAGAGTAGAAACACTGATTCTACGAAAGGAGAAAGTTCACAGATTCCATGTGTGACTTGTTTGGAAGATCTCATTGATCTTGTGATAGTTGGCCTAAACAGTCATATCTTTAGCCTTTGAATGGAGTCGTATATTTATGATCCTTCAGGCATTTCTAGTCTTCTGCCATGGGCTAAAGATTCATCGCCATTCTATCATGTTCTGAGGCATCCAGATTATTGGACTGTGGGATTCTGGTGAAAACCTATAGAAGACCATTTTAGGACTATTCAGCTTTTTATCTTATGAGCTAAATTGTCAAGCCCTTCATAATTATACATATGATTGATCTATTGATTGTGTCTTTCTATTGTGTAGGAGGTTCTTTTGTCTATATGTTGCTTTCATTGGCTGAATAAAGAAACTGCCTTGGCCATTTGATAGGGCAGACTTAGGTAGGTGGAGTAGACAGAACAGAATTCTGGGAGGAAGAAGAGTAGAATCAGGCAGATGCCATGAATCTCCAGCCTGAGATGGACATAGGTTAAAATCTTGCCAATAAGCTACAGTCATGTGGTGATATACAGATTTAATAGATATGGGTTGAATCAAGATGAGAGTTAGCCAATAAAAGGCTAGATATAATGGGCCAGGCAGTGATTTAATTAATACAGTTTCTGTGTGGTTATTTTGGGGGATAAGCTAGCAGGGAGGCAGGATGTGGCCCGTGCTCCTGTTACTACACTACTGAACACTAATATAATACAGAAACAAGAAGTGTACTTGTGTTTCAAACAACCTATAAAAGATATATCCTTTGTAATTTTTATATTGCTCATACAATTTGTAATTAATGAAAGGTTAGGGACATACTTTTACAAAGTACACATCCACTTTCAGAAAATTGTAAAAATTACTTACCATGCCCTTCTTTTTAAAGAAGATCAAAAATTTCTTCTCATACTTTTCTGGTCTCCTGTGAGACAAGTCATAAGATCTGATAGAGAAATGTCTATTAAGAGACCAGAAAGTAGAGCTAGTCACCATAATGGAAATTAATAACTGTGGTCCATGAATCCCCAACTTCTAGGCTTAGGATGTTGTAAGCTGATATCACAAAACTTCAACCTGTATTGCTGCCATGACCTTCATACTAGTTTGATTTATCACTACTGCTCTTATGGATACATGAGTTTCACTTTCATGATCCCTCTTTGCATGCCAGAGAGTGTACAATAGAAACTATGCTCACAAAGCTCATGCTAACCTCCTGTAATAAATCTCACCCTAATTGTTAAAATATTTTCCTCAAATGGAGACTCCCGAGTCTATTGCCCATTGGTGTAGCTCATGTTTTAGTTACTGCCCTGACAATGTCCTCTTGAAATGTACTCAATTAACTATTCTTCTGACTCTGGTCTAAAGGGAGAATTCACTGCTTATCAACTCATCTCCTACGACCACAGTAGCTGAACACTGTATATATTACAAATATTTATTGGAGCTTCTGTCTCTCTTCATGAAAAGGAAAGGATCATCCTTCAAAAATACACACAGAAAAAAGAATAGGAGCAAACCAGTTATGATTACTTTCTCCCAGTTCATTACCCTTCTAACCAACTCCATCTTCCAAATGAATTTCCTATTCCCTATTCTTCTTTTTTTTTTTTTTTTTTTTTTTTTTTTTTTTTTCGAGACAGGGTTTCTCTGTGGCTTTGGAGCCTGTCCTGGAACTAGCTCTGTAGACCAGGCTGGCCTCAAACTCACAGAGATCCGCCTGCCTCTGCCTCCCGAGTGCTGGGATTAAAGGCGTGCGCCACCATCGCCCGGCTTTCCCTATTCTTCTTTAATCAAAGCATTAAGGCATGTTTTCTTGTTTGAGGACTATTTCTAAAACTGATATGATGAATTATCCAGATTTTTAAAAGGTCAGCGTTTGCGCTCAGTTTCATAATTCTATCAGTACCCAAGGATAATTCTTTTTATTTATATGTTTGCACTTGCAGATTTAGACAAAGAATTTGGTCCTCTGATTATCCTGCCAATCAACATATTTTATTTTTTGTTTGAGTGTGGAAAAATGAACATAAAATAAGCCTTTGCAGTGGAGACAGGTAAAGTTTCCTACAATAGCCATTAAGTTTGAATAATGAGGTTTTAAAGAGACATCCTCTAGTGTTGCCCTATAGAAACCTCAACAATGATTGTGCTTTAGCGGCACGCTCTGTAAACCCGCAGTGTAACATTTGTTCTTCTTGACGTCCCTTGTGGGTGTCACCCTTGTTTGAAACTCTCCTATGCATCTGTTACCAGTTCTCTCTCAAAGAGCATCTGCCACTTGAGAGGCAAGCTTTTAATTCATTGATTTATCATCTTAGATACAGGTTTTTATTGCTTGCATTTGAATATTATATTTAAGGTGCTTTTGTGATTACAGATGTTTTACATATAAATTGCTTTATACTCAGAAAAAGCTTTTTTTTTATTTGTTAAGGAAGCTCCACATTCATGTGTTTTACATTTTAATATCCGCTGCACTGCAAAAAACTTGTAAATTGCTTTCGGTGCTGGCAGGCACAAGGAACCAGCATCTGGGATTGTTTCTGCTACAAGGAAAAAGTTAACTGTGTGTGTGCATTTTTTTTCTTCTTAAAGAATACAGATATCATTAATTATGAAGGAAAGCTTTGATTGCTAATTTGTCCTTAAAGGGAGAGAATAAGTCACTAAAAAACAAACAAACAAACAAACAAACAGAGAATACAAAAAGACTGCTCTTATAATCTTTTTAAGCCACATGATTAAAACAATTAAATTTTCATTCATTTGTTACTTGTTTCTTGTTGTCTCATAAAAATCTGGAAATCTGCAGGGCTGCATGGTCTTTGAAATAATAGCACCATCTGCTGTCTGAAGTTTGACTCATTAATCGCGTTAAGAAAATGAAGGTGGTGGCCATGGCAAAGCTGTTCAGATTTCAGGACGTTTTGGTTATATGCAAATCATGTAAAACTATGAACCTCCTCCCTAAAGGTGAAAACAAAATCACAACTGGAGGAAGTACTAGAGACTGATCCTTTACCTCTTGGCAGACATAAGTAAAGATGTTGCATTGTCGTGGACATTATGACTGTGCTTTGTGGTAATTTAATTTAGTATATATTCATTTAAATGATCATGAGAAGTGGGACAACGGACACTCGTGAAGAAACCCCTTAAAGCAGTCCCTGTTTCTCTGCCACACGGCCCCATATAGAAGCAAAGGTAACTGACTTCTAAACAGAGGCCCAGCTACATCTCCAGGATTAGTCCTAGTGGAAGCTGCCTGCAGAGCTGTCTGTTCCCTGTCCTCAAGTCCTTCATCCAGAGGAATAATGCTACTCCATTTAAACTGGCAACTGTCTGGATAAATGGTCATTGAATGTGGGTCCCAGGGCTCTCATAATAATAAGCCACTAGAAGTTTGAAGAACACAGAGAGGAATTAAGCCATTCTCCAATTCTCTTTCATGCTGATTTCTTTCAACAAGCTTGAGGTCAACTGTCATTCAGTTTCACACACAGCTGTTTCCTTAACCTCTTAACTGTCCCAGAACTTTCCTGGCAACCATCATCACCAGCTGCCTGCCACTGCTTTACTTTTTGTACTGAATGCAAGTTGTACTATCTATTGCGGATTTTTACACTTTTGCACGACAAGTTTATTATGTCTTTTATAAGTTAATGTTTTTTTCTTGAACACCACAGTTACATGTAAGTGTCATCCGTGTCTCTCTGAATCAGAGCTTTGTCAAAAACAAGGAAAAAGGGAGGCATATGTTGTCCTTGGCTGCTAAAGGAAGAAGAATGAATTTTCAATTGCAAGTGACTAAAAATGAAAATGGAATTTTAAAAGCTAAAGTATGCTATTTTTATAAATTTAAGTGTATGCTTCCTATTGGCACTTTGTAACTGGAAATATAATTTCAAGGCATCACCTTAAGCATCATGCAAGTGCTGGGTGATAAGGCGAAATACCGCCTGACACAGCAGAGCTGCAAGAAAAGTCCAGTACTGATCAAATTATTTTTGTGAGAAAGGACAAGATGTCAACAAGGGACCCTTTCATATGATGTGGACAAGGGAGAAACTACCTGATTTCAATGCTGGGTCAACAGTACTGACAAACAGGCTCCTTAGCTAGTTGAAAAGTAACCATAAAGTCTCACCAGAACTCCATGCAAATTTACACAAAAAACTAGAACAGTAAAAACTTCTCAGATTTTCCAAACGAAAGGCAGACCCACTTCCTGAATTTCTCTTCTGTGTCTGTCCTGATATAATCTTTAAGAAAGAATCCATAGTATCATAAAATCTTGCTTGGCTTTTTGGAGCTTTTCCTTATACCAATAAGACTATAATCTAGAGCAAGGTCAACAAACTTTGTGTAAAATCACAGAAAGTCAATATTTTAGGCAGCATATAGTCTTTATACATACTCTGTGTTGTCAGTGTAACACGGGGGCAAGAAAAATATTAGATGGCAAATACTATGTTCCTGTAAAACTATTCTAAATAGCAGACAACATTTCCACAGAGACTACAAGTAATTGTTTTTATAACCCATGCTAGTACGCCATCTGGGGTGGCTCATCTAAAATATATAAACAATAATAATAGAGGAATAGGGTTTGTGACTCCACGTTTATGCCTGTATAGTTCTAAAACACTGAAGGCTTGTTTTCACCTGACCTCTGTTTACCTCTGTGTTGAAGAGTCTAGTCTAATAAAGGAAAAATGTGACAACACTGAGTTACACACATTAAACAGGCTGATACTATTCATTGTTGTTATATGATGGTAAAATTCCTCTCTCTTGGCTTTTTAAACCTGCTAAATATTGGTCTAAGGCTCACTTAAAATCAATAGAGCTGCTATGTAACATTTACTGGAGATATGGGCACACGTCTATACTCTCCTTATAGCACACCAATGGCAGAAAAATAAATGTTTTTGCCTTGGAGGAAAATTCTCCACTCTATACCACAGAAAGGAACTAGAAATAAAGAGATAACATTCTTTATCCATCATACATAAAAAAGTCTGAAATAAAGGAGAATGGTACCTGTTAAGAACATGAAGGTCCTTGCGACCACAGATCTCCAGGGGAGCCAGAATGGTAAACAAGCAGGATTGTTCTCTCAAAAGAAAGGTTATAAGAACCTGTTCTTACATCCAGAAGACAGGGAATTGAAGATCATGAAGAGCAGAAACTGAAGATAGAAGAGCCTGCTGATCTGCATTATCTGTTGGGCGAAGTCATATCAAGTTCTCACAACCAGGACTGAGTTGAATCCTAATCTAAATAACCCCTACTTTATCTGTATAGATGAGGGCTCTCCCAAGCTCCCCTCTCTAGTACCAGAGATGGCTAATAGCACAAATGACCTTTACTGCTATCTGGATGACAAGGATCACACGAAATCCTTCCTTACGCCCTTAATAGCCCAACTGCAGAATTAATCTTCTCAGAAGAAATAATAAATACATTGAATTGAGTTTCAATATATTTATGCTTCCTGGAGCACCAAGGATTGTAAAACACCAGAGAATGTTTTCTCCAAAGTTACTGTCTTTCAACATGCTGGCAATTAGCTGATTGGCATTAGACACGTAAAGATCCTTCCAGTCTTTCTTTTCTTTCTTTCATTTTTTTTGACAAGGTTTCTCTGTAGCTTTGGTGCCTGTCCTGGAACCAGGCTGGCATCGAACTCCCAGAGATCCGCCTGTTTTTGCCTCCCGAGTGCTGGGATTAGAGGTGTGCGCCACCACCGCACAGCTGACCCAGTCTTTCTAAGTCAGGTTGAATTGATATTCCATTATTACTCCTTCGTAAATCATATCCCTGCAAGCCATGACACCTGGAGAAACCAAACCTCATGCCCCAACACCCAAGCTCCAGCCAAGGTTCTGAGCTGAGCTCACAGTTTTAGAAAGACTCTATTTGAAAAGTGAAGAAAAACCAGCTGAACCAAACTGAACCCAGATACCCATTATATAAAAAAAACAAAACAGCCAAAAAAAAAACCCTCCATGTTTTCAAAAGCAGCTTATCTAAAACAAAGAGCTCCCTTCCTCTGTTACAACTCTAAAGCCTTTCAATTTGCACTATTTTGCATCCCTGTCCACCATGTCATCGTATCTCAATATACTACCTCTCAATTAAAATAAAATCTGCTCTTGATGCTGAGTTTAGTCTAAATTCCAATTCTTTACAGTTTTTCTTCCATGCCTAATTCTTTTATCATTTTTTATTGAAAATAGATTCTTCTCTCATAAAATGTTTCCCAACTACAGGGTCCCTTCCTTCTAGTCCTCCTATCTCACCCCCCAACTCCTTTCACCACCAGAGGCAATCTCCCTTTCTTCTTCAGAAAAGACCTGATCTCCAAGGGACAGCATTCAAACAGGACAAAATGATGCAATAAGACAATGCAAAAGCCCTCTCCTAGTTTCTACTATCCCCTTCAACTCCAATTTGGAATATCTTTCGGCATAATGTCAGCCTGTGGGTCTGTCTCTTCACCAACTTCCATCTGCTAACAGAGGAAGCCTCTCTGATGACAAGGCAGGAATCTATAAATAAGGCAGAGTATCAGAAATTTATATAGCCATAATAAGGAATCATTACTCAGTCTTTAAATAAAATGGCTTTATTCATATCATCTTTCTTATAGAGACTGAATTTATACTAAAATGACAATCCATTTTGTGACTTTATCAAGATCAAGATCATTTCCTTCTCCATAAATGATCTCAACATATACTCAGAATAATAAAGTTGGCCTTTCTCTTCTCTTACCTTCTCTGACTGAGTCTGCCTTCGTGGATTTCTAGATCTCAGGGGGGACAATGTTATCATGAGCCACCAGTCCTTTTGCTTCTGAGAATGAAACTTCCTTCTTCCAATAATCTTTTTCTGTTTTTTTCTTCTTTGTTTCTTTCATTTCTTAAACTTCCATATAATTGTTTAACCACATGTTTAAATTTTTGTCTAAACATGGTTTAGCAAACTCAGCTCAGCCTGAGTATAGATCAAGGTGCACTGGAATGATTCTTGGGAGCTTATGTTGTATTAGATCACATCTCTTTCCTTTAGTCTTTCTTAGTCTCTGCTTGTGAAATTGTAGGAACATAAGCTATTTGGGAACATAAGCTACTTTATCTGGAAAAGTCATTTTGAACAGAATTCTTTATTGCTTGTATGAATAGAGCGGTTATAAATCTTTAGAAACTTCACTTATGGAAATAGGCGTACTTCAAAAGTAAAGGGTTTTTTTTTTTTAGAATCAACACTTATTAAGGTCTATGCGATGATGAATAGCGATTGTGAACTTGACAGTTATCTTGAATCCTCTAAGAGATCTAGGCAAATCTTGAAGTTTGTTTCTGGGAGATAATCCAGATTAGGCCAATTCAGGAGAGAAGACACATTCTAAAAGTGACTAGGACTGTTGTATGCATTAGTGTCCCAGACTAAACAAATGAAAAAAGTGAGCTGCATACTCACATTCATCCTTCTCCCCTTCATGACTGTGGGTCATTGTGACCAGGTGCCTCAAGATCATGCCACCAAGATTCCCTTCCATAATGGAGTGTTCCTTTGGCATGTGAGCAATCTTCCTTTATCAAGCATTTTGTCCCAACAATATGGAATGTAATTAACAGCCTACTTTTGTGAGGCCAGTATTTGAGAAATTAATCAGTGTATAAGTGACCATAAATTTCTGGACTTCTTAGTTGGATTTTCAGAAAAGTTCCATGTTGAATAACTTATATTTCCAAGTCAAAGAAATCAGGATATGTTTGAAAGAATGTTTTTTTTTTTAAATGCACCAAGCCAACACATATAACTAATACTGAAGTTAATTAGCAATTACTACTAAAGTCAAGATTTGGGGTCTTATTATTTATTAAGAATGTTCAGTGTATTTTTTAATGATGCCAGTGTTTTTTGATCAATGGAGTCATTTTGTATATTTATGGTAAATTCCATTTGTTCTATCACACCCTTCTTTCTTAAAGAATTAGCTTTATTAAGTACAACATCTGTACAGAACAGAATGCTAGCTTTTAAGACAACTTTAACAGAAATGTATATTTCATGAAACTGTAAAGTGTTTGACCTTGAGAAACTGATCAAAATATCTGGTCCTTTGGTTCTTTGCTTTGATGCCTCAATGAAATTTTCAATGGGGATTTTGTAAGCCTCTTAGCAGTGTTCTTTGTAAGTATTTTCCTTATATCAGATTTACGACTTGAATATGAAAGTACTTGCTAAAAAAAGGGAAAGGGAGTATATAAGTAGCTTCAATCAATTATTACCGAAGAAACATGGTATTGCTGTGTTCTTTAATTAAAAACAAATTATGTAAACTCATTTGATTGTGAAGAAAATTTCACCATAATAGCGCTAAAGAATGAAGAAGTAAATGTATCAGTGCATTTGAAATTTCACTTTTGAGATATTAAAGAATGTTCCTGGTGAAACACAGGGATCAGTTTGCATTCTTCTACAAGCAGACATCTATTTTGACCAACACCATTTGTTGAAGATCCATTCTTTTTCTTCAGTGTGTGATTCTGGTTTCTTTATCAGAAATCAGGCACTTATAGTTGTGTGAATTTATATGTGGGTCTTCAGTTGGATCCCATTGATCAGCATATCTCTTTTACGTCAGTACCATGCAGTTTTTATCACTATAACTCTGTAGTACAAATTGAAACTAGGCATGGCAATAACTTGTACGAGTTCCTTTATTATTCAGGATAGTTTTTGATACCCATGATTTTTTGGTTTTCTATATGAACTTGAGAATTGTCTTTTCGAGGTCTGAAAAAAATGTGTTAGAAATTTGTTGGAGACTGCAATGAATATGTAGAATGATTTTAGTAGGATTACCCATTTTAAGGATGTAAATCCTACTGATCCTGAGTATGGAAGATCATTTCACCTTCTTTTATGTTCTTTGATGTCCTTCATACCAGTCTTTCACTTCATTAGTTAGAGTTATGTCAATATATTTTACATTATTTGAGGATATTGTGAATGGTGTTCTTTCCCTGATTTCTTTCTCAGTTTATTTATCATTTGTAAATAAGAGAGTTTCTGAATTTTTTGGGTCAATCTTACATTCAGACACTTTATAAAAGGTGTTTATCAGCAGTAGGACTTCCCTACTGGAATTTTTAAGGTCACTTATGTATACTATCATATCATTTGCAAATAATGATACCTTGTTTTATTAATTTACCAATTGTATCCCCTTGACCTCCTAGTTGTCTTATTGCTCTAAAATTGCAAATACTTTATTTACTAGATATAGACAACCTTGTCTTGACCTTGATTTTAATGGATTGGTTTGAGTTTCTCTCCATTTAATTTGATGTTGGCTATTGGCTTTTTGCAAATTGCTTTTATAATATTTAAGCATGTCCATTGTCTTACTTATCTCTCCAATACTTTTATTTTGAAGGAGCATTGGATTTTGTCAAAGGTGTTTCTTGGGATTTAATGAGATGATCTTGTTGTTGTTTTCATTTTAAAAGCTTATTTATGTGGTGAATTGTACTAACTGATTTTCATTTGTTGAACCATTTCTGAACTGGAGGTAGAAGTTTCTGCCCCACAAATTGTTTTCAAGTAATCACATAAAGGTTTAACATTAATCAAAAATGCTCAGCAAATATTTCATGTTTATTACTAACTAGCTTTTACACCCTAAATCAACCCATATTTCTTATCTAAGTTCTTTTACATGGCTCATTGCTTGTTCCTTCATTTTGTTCACATCCTGCTTCTACTGTCTCTTGCTGCAACTCCCCTGACTCTGCCATTCTTCATCCCAGCATCCTTAGTTTGGTTGTTCCACTTAGTCTGGAACAACCAATAAACTGGGAAGCTTTTTATTTAACCAATTCAAGTGACATATCTTTACAAATTATAAAATAATTATTTTACTGCACTGAATCTCTGGGATTAAGCCTATGTGATGATGGTGGGTGATTTTTTTTTTGATGTGTTCCTGTATTTAGTTTAGAAATATTTTATTGAGTATTGTTTCATCTATTTTCAGTTGGGAAGTTGGTCTGTAATTCTCTTTTTTGAATATTTGTGTGGTTTGCATACCAGGGTAATTGTGACCTCTTAAAATGAATTGTTCAATGTTTTTTTTCAGTTTCTATTTTGTGGAATAATTTGAGGAGTATTGGCATTAACTCTTCTTTGAGAGTCTAAAAGAATTCTCAGCTAAATCCATCTGAATCTTGACATTTGCGGGGAGGGGATTTAACAATTTTTAATCTGTTTCTATTTCACTGGGACTAAATTTTATTTAAAGTATTTATCTGATTTTATTTAATGTTGGTAAGCAGTACCTGAGAAGAAAATTATCCATTTCTTGTAGATTTTTCAATTTGGTCACACACACAGGTTTTTAAAGTATGTTCTTGTAATTCCATGTATTTTTCAATTTCTATTGTTATGTTCCCTTTTAGTTTCTGGTTTTATTAATTTGAGTTTTCTCTTTGTGTTGTTTGGTTAATGTGGATGACAGTTTACTCATCTTATTTTTTTTTTGTCAAAATACTCTTTGTTTCATCATTTCCTTATATTGTTCTCTTTATTTCTGTTTTGTTGATTTCAATCCTCAGTTTGACTACTAATTGCTCTCTACTCCTCTGACTGTACCTACTTCTTTTTTATCTAAGGCTCTCAGGAGTCCTGTTAAATTGCTAGTATGAGATTTCTCTGATTTTTTTATGTAAGCACATAGTGGTATGAAATTTTCTTCTTAGTACAACTTTCATTGTGTCCCATAAATCGGTTTATGCTGTATAATCATTTTCATTGAATTCTAGCCAGTGAAATTTCTTTCTTAATTTCTGTTTTAAACATTTTTTTACACAGTGGAGAGTTGTTCATTTTCCATGAGTGTATAAGATTCAAGGTTTTTTTCTATTGTTGGTGACATCCAGCTTGCAGCTTTAATCCGCAGTGATCTGATAGGATGAAAATTTCAATTTTATTTTATTCATTGAGACTTGCTTTCCAAAAATTTTTTCACTTTTTTTTTTGAGAAAATATCTGAAGGTGCTGGTGAGACAGTATATTCTTTTGTGTTGGGCAGAATTTCCTGGAAATATCTGTGTTATATTCACTTTGTCTATAATGTCAATTAGTCTATTTTTCTCTTTAATTTTTGTTTTTGCTCTTGAGTTTGGTCCAAAGACATTGAGAACTGCAATGTCAGATTAATGGATTTTTTCTTTGATGAATATTTAGTGTTGCTCCCTATTTCTTTTGGTAAATTTTAGCTTGAAGTTTGTTTTGTTAGATATTAAAATGGGCAAAGCAGCTTACTTCATGTTTCCATTTCTTAGAATATCTTGTTAATTTCTGTTATTTTGTTGTTGTCGTTAGTTATTCTTGTGGCAGTGGTAGTATTAGGGGTGGTGTGTTTGTGAATATTTGTTTACCTTATTTTTGTTTGCTGGTGTGAAATTATTTCCTGTATTTGCATGTGTGTATTAAACTCTTCGGTTTTGGGTTTTTCTTTATAGCACTTTTTGTTGGACTGGAATTGTAGGTAGATATTACTTAAATTATTTATTATGGAATATCTTATTTTCTCCATCTATGGTGACTGAAAGTTTTGCCAAGTATAATAGCCTGTGCTGACATTTGTGTTCTTTTAGTGTCTGTATCACATCTGTCTAAGCCCTTCTGGATTTTAGACTACTCATTGGGAAATAAGGTGCAATTCTAATATGTCTGTCTTATTACCTTTATACATGCCTTGGTCTTTTCCTTTTGTAGGTTTTAATGTTCTTTCTTTGTTCTACATGTTTAGTCTTTTGATTCTCCTGTGGCACTGAGCCTCTCTTTTCTAATTTTAATCTAATTGGTGTTATGTAGACTTCTTGTATGTTTGTAGGCATGTCTTCTTTAAGCATTTTTTTCTTCTACAATATTATTTAAAATATTTTATGGGCCTCTGAGTTGGTATTGTTCTTCCTCTATTCCTACTATTCTTAGTTTTGTTCTTTTCACAAGGATTCAGAATTCTTAGCAGTTTTGGGTAAGAATGTTTTCAGATTTAACATTTCCCATTGATCAGTTTCTATTTTTTTGTATTGAATCTTCAATGCCTTAGAATCTATCTTCCATCTCTTCTGTTGTGTGAGTAAAACTTGCTTCTCTAGTTTTGTTTGTATTCCCAAATTTTTTATTTCCAGAATTCTCTGTTTGTGTACTCTTTATTAGTTTTATGTTCACATACAAGTCTGGAACAGTTTTATCTGTTTGTTTGTGTTTTCATAGACTTTCTTGAAGATAACTGTGCTGTGCTAGAGACATGTTGTCCTCGCTGTTATTGATTGTGCACTTTTGCTACAATCTAGGTACCTGGGTTATATGGGTCTAGGTGCTGAATTCTGGTTTTGTTTTTGTTAGTTAGGCGTTTTGTTCTTTGTTTCAGTTTCCTTTCTGGATTTTCAGAGACTGGGTTATGTGTGTGCTGCCTATTTTGTTGGCCTACTCAGCTGATGCGTTCATGGGGGAATACTTGCTCAAGTTGTAGTCTGAGGGAAGGAGAGGCTTTCTGTTGCAGTGTTAGTGCAGGGCTAATGTTGGCACTGACAATTGGATCTGAGGTAACAGAGAGTGTGAAGAAGGTCCTTGGACAGCATACCTGGTTTTCTGTAAGGCCTGGTCTGTGCTTGATCAGGGGGTATCCTCCTAAGTTGGGGTATAGGCCACAACCACAATGCAGAGAACCCTCAGGCCAGAAGGGGATGATCTATAAAATCCATAGCAAGAGTGGAGAATGGATAGGGGAATCTGTAGCTTGTATTTTGCTGTCACATTGGTGCTACTCTGAGAACTGGGTCTATTGTAAAAGAATAAAATTTTATTGTTACATACACCTCTTCCTGGGGGAATTTATTGTCTTGTTTTGTTTGTTTTCACAGGAGCAGAGTGACCCAAGATCAGTTGTATTTCTGAACCATCCAGGTCAGCATGAGAACAACCAAAAAAGAGCTGTAATCCTAGGACACCCTGCTTTATAACTCTCAGACAGATCAATATGTCAGAGTCTCCTTTCCCAGGCAACTATTATGGCTTACATATGTTTGGAAAAGAGCCTTGTAAATTTTGTCACTTTCAAAAACTCTTTGAGCAAGTAAATTTCATTTTCATCTTTAGTCTTGTAGGTTTCATTTACTTCCTGCCTCGTAGGATCCTCTGTTTTTCTTCCAAGAGATCATGTTCCAATTTGGAGGGGAGTCTCACAATAGGATATGATGTTTTAAATGAATGAGGGCAACGGGAGAATATTGATAAATAAGAGCTTAATTGTTCTTATACTAAAGAACAGCAGCATCTGCAACTTTATAACTATTCTTGTTTCTGCTTTATTACTCTGTCGTCTGTTAATAAATTCACTCAGGACTTAGGAAACTTAAAGTCTTAGGATTCAAACCTGGGACAAATGACTGAAATACCTTATTAACGTATCTAAATAGACTTGCCTGCCAGGTTCTCCTCATAATCCCTCAGTCCCCACCTGTTTCAGGGCCCTCCTGGGTGACATACCTTATCCCCCATCTTAAACTTCTCCAGCCCATGGGTAAGACTACCCTTTTCCCAGGCACCCTTCCCTATATAATCCGGACGTTTTGGTTACACACACTCTGTGCACCTTTGGTCCTCCTACTTGCTGTACTTTGTTCCTCTCTCATGTTTCTTCCTTCCCCTCCTCCGTCTTCCCAAATGGTCTAGTCATGCCCATTCTGGAATTTTTCAGATGTCTCTGCCTCTGTCTATGCTCTCTGAAATATCTACAATAAACTTTCTCCTCCACCATACCTAAAAGAAGTCCTGTTCCTTTCCTTTTTTTTTTTTTTTTACTTTTTCTTTTCATTTAGTTGCTACCAAAACCCAGGACCAGCCATGTTCCCTTTCTTTCATTTCCTATCCTTTCCCTTTTTTTATTCATAAGTTAAATCCCCAAGTGTGCTCATTAATAAGTTAGACCTCCAGGTCCACATTTCAACATCTTATTGTAATATACTTTCCTTTTTTACCAAATTACAATGCTCTACAAGTGATAGCGCCATATATTAAATTGATTGATAAAATCTGTAGTTAAAACCCACAACTATCATCTAGAAATTTTCTTATCTTCACTAGTAGCCTAGAAAGTCATTGAACATTTTTATATTTCCCTACATTGTACCCTACATGAATGTGTATTACACTTTTATTGAAAAAAAATCATCTTCCCTGACATGTTATGTTCATTTTATTTTTAAGAAAATGCAATAGGTTAAACAATTAGCCAAATAAAATTCTTCCCTTGTGTAAGATCCAAGCTTTAAAATACTAAAAGGTTAGTTACATTAGACAATGAAGCGCAATCAAATTCTATTCTCATGCTGTTCTTCTATTTGATCATACTTATATTTCTATCCATGCCTTATATCTCCTCCTCATCTCTCTAATTACCCTCTTACCCCTCTGAGTAAATATTAGTTGCATCTGAAAAGATATTGTTAGATTCTACAGTTTTTTTTTTAGGAAAATCTTCCTTTTTATCTGTGCTCTCTTTCCACTACAGTCCTAAACATATTTAATGAAGCTGAGAGGAAGCGAGTTTTAAATTCTTGTCATGATTGTCTTCCTCAAGAATCTGGGAAACTTTTTAAGCACAGTGGTGGATTCACGCAAATCAGACCGGATGGGAATGCTCTCTGTCTTGTTTCTTACCGCCAAACTACTTTAAATTCAGTTTGAAAACAGAACATATTGGTACTGACAAAAATAAGATGTTATTATGCAGTTCTATCTTTTTAGAAAGAGTGTGATTATTTTGGGGCGTGCTAATAAAAGTTTCCCAAGTTGTTTTTGCTATAATGAATAAAAAAGCATTTTCTCAAATGTTAATCACTTCTAGCTTAAGGGGAAGCTTCAGAAGGAAAATGAAAAACTGAGGAAGAGTGGAAATAGAAAACTGAAACCATAGGTGTGTGTATGCAGTGAGTATGCCTGTAATAACTTCAGACTGTATATCTGAAATGATCCACATTCTCTAACAATATACCCTCCTTATTTAGATTTATTTCTTATGAAGCTTTGCTTGCCTTTCTGACTCCAAATCCCTCTACAACATGGATTCTCAAATGTGACTTTTTAATACAGCTCATGTTTTGATGACCCAAATATAAAATTATTTCATTGGTACTGTAATTTTGCTGCTATTATGAATCATAATGTAAATATCTGATATACAGAATATCTGATATGAACCTCTGTATGGGCCACTGCTGTGGAATATTAGTTTAAAATATTTTACACTCATTTATGCTGTGGAATATTTGTTTGCTGATGTAAAGATGTGTTTCCTTCTTTTACACTGCATTTGTTTAACGCTGTAATTTTGTGATGCATTGCCTGCCTAAAACACCTGATTGGTCTCATAAAGAGATGAAATGGCCAATAATTAGGCAGGAAAGAGGGATAGATGGGACTGCAAGGAAGAGAGAATAAATCAGAAGAGAAATCTAGGCACCGAAGAAAGGAGGTATGAGAAAAGGAGGAGAGGATGATCCAAGGGGCCAGCTACACAATTACACAAATAACCACTGAATAAAAAGGGAAGAAAGGTATATAGAGAATAGAGAAAGGTACAGGCCCAGAGGCAAAAGGTACGTGGAATAATTTAAGTTAGAAAAGCTGGCTATAAATAAGCCAAGCTATGGTTGGGCATTCATCTGTAAGAATAAGCCTTCATGTATTTATTTGGGAGCTAGTGGTGGGACTCCAAAGAGAAAAGAAAAACCTACAGGTCAAGACCCACAGGTTGGGAAGCACTGTTCTACAACATCTCAATTAAAGAATACTTCAGCAAAGCCCATTGGACCAGACATCAGCAAACTGTCATGTCTGAGCACTTTGGATGTGTGGTAATTCCCACTGTTTGAAATGTTGGTGATTCAAATTTCTCACCTAACACGAGTTTGAATGTGTTTGGTGTCCTCCACAGCTCTCACTTTTACTTTAACAGTGAGATCTATTTATAACTTAGAGAATTCTACACATGGAGCACACAATATCAATTTTGGTTGGCTATAGCTCATCTTCAAGAGTGTTTGCTTTAGAATATGTTCAATTATTCAATTCAGTCACAGTTATGTAACTGTTTTCTAAAAAGAGAGAAATCACAAGTAGGCTTCAAAAATTATTAGAAGGTATACACTTTAGACACTAAATTGTTAACATATGACTCACAAACACATTGGTTATTATTATTAAGTTTGGATGCTATAAAATTTTAGTCACTAACATTGTTTACCCTATTTGACCTAGAATCATTCATTTCTTATTAATTGTTAAGGCTTACATAATGGAGTAGTACACAGCAAAAAAAAAAATCTTGAATTTTGCAGGAAAATGGATGGAGCTGGAAAACATCATTTTGAGTAAAGTAACCCAGACACAGAGAAACAATTATCACATGTACTCACTCATAGGAGGATTTTAAACATAAAGCAAAGAAAATCAGCCTACAAATCACAATACCAAAGAACTTAGACAACAGTGATGACCATAAGAGAGACATACATGAATCTAATCTCCATAGGAAGTAGAAAAAGACAAGATCTCTTGAGTAAATTGGGAGCATGAAGACCTTGGGAGAGGGTTGAAGGGGAGAGGCAGGGAGGGAAACAGAAAAAAAAATGTAGAGCTCAATAAAAATCAATAAAAGAATTAAAAAAGGAAATCAACATGGCCCATAGCACAAATGTAAGAAGAAAAAAGACATGGTTAAGGCCCAATTTGTAGTTCAAAATTAGAGCAGCAGTTTCATATGTCTCATCATGAAAAACAAATTAGAAACTCTAAAGCAGACTCCAGGAAGAAATGGATGAGCTCTTTCAAATGTTTTAAAGCTGCCTCTAAAAAGAGAGATAGATGGTGAGGTTGAAAAATACCCAATTTGGAAAATTTATTGATTAACTTCATGTAAATATTTTCATTTTGGCTAATGTTGCTCTACCAGGGCGCATGCTATTTTCTATGATTAGCCAGTACAAATCAGTGGAGTTCACTTGTTGCCCTTTATCATTTCTTTTGAGCTTTTCTGTAAATAGAACTTTTCTTATGAATGGCTATTTTCTGTTTAGTTTTTAATATTCATAGGACAATTACTGAGTGCCTTTTGGAAGCCAGAGCTTGTACTAGTCACTGCTCATTTCTCTTTGAGGAAAAATAGAACATTGCTTTAAATGGTTATGAACTGTGTTGTATACAGAAAATCACTTGAAATATATTTTAAATTATATGTTATTAATAATTTAGCCAGAAGATTTATACCCTTGCCTATGCTATAACACACACACACACACACACACACACACACACACACACACACATATACTCACACTTTTTTCTCTCAGTCTAAATCCCTTATACACATGCAGGTATTAGACCTACTTGGCCAACGCAATAGAAATCAATGAGTAGAACAGAGCATGGATACAGTCGAAAAGTACATCCCTAGTAAGGCGTCTTAGGGAGTATGGGGCTTTTGTCTTGTTTTGTTTGGGGGTTTTTGTTTGTTTGTTTTTAGTCTTAAATCTCAATGTCTGGTCTTACTGTCTAACCATCTATGCTATATGAAAATGAAAGAGTGTTCTTAGTTGTTCCCATCTATTTCTGAAGATACCACAGAATAAAATTCATTATGCTGAAAATGATGAGACATGCTACTGCTTAGAATGAAGTAGCTATCGCTTTAATTTGGGCTGTTCTAACAAAATACCAAGTCAGTTGGGTGGTTTAAACAGAATATATTCCTTAATTATAGAGACTGAAAACACCGAGTCTTGAGTACCTGAATGGTTAGTTTTAGAAACATAAAATTTTGAATTTGATGAGGATCATTTCCTGCTTATATTATCATATGCTGGACAGAAAACAGAGTAACGTAACTCTCTTCTGTGTTTTAAGTTCATCAATCCCAATCAAGAGACTTTCATTCCATAGTCACTTTACCTACTAAAGAAACGATCACATATGGTCAAGATTTTAACACATGAATTTGTAATGGAAGGTGAAAGGTTAATAACCTGAGAGCCTCAGATGGGCTGAGAAACTCTGGACAGGAAACCTGACTCCCTGATTAACTCCTGGTAGTCCTAAGGATCCAGGATTCTTCTGATGAGATCACCTTACACCTTACCAACCGCCATTGCTACTGACCACTTTGAGATTGTAGGAAACTGACCTGCAGATGAAATCTTCCTTCCTCAAATTCACTCTTCACACTATAAAACATTGAAGCCCTCTGTAGCATGTGTGCACAGTCTCCACCCCCACAGAGAGACTGTTGCCCTGCATTGTTCTAGTTAAAGGACAGTCTGCTCCGGAAGAGGTTGGCCTCCTCTTTTATTTTCACATCACCTCCATCCATCCTGATCTAATAGGGGGGACACACATCCAGTTCACAGCAGATATCGTATAATCTTTTGCTCATCACAGATGCTTGAATTTTCATTCTTTAACACTAAAAATTCAAATATGAAATACTCTTCTCTTTCCTGCGTATTTATACATTACCCATACACTTGAGAGGGAAGAATTCAGTGAGAAAATGAGCAAGGTAAGAAATATGCTAAAATTGCTTAAAGCATCGAGGTACCATTAATAATTGGATTCCAAATACCTAAAATACTGTTGTTTCAAAATAAATTACATTTTACAAATTTCAAGTCGACAACTCAAGCTCTCAACTGTCCACTGTTTCTATGTTCTTAAGGCAGCATTCATCACACAGACTATAAAATTTTCAGCGTTTCTTCTTCCAGAAGCCA
This sequence comes from Alexandromys fortis, assembly GCF_014885135.2. Taxonomy (NCBI): domain Eukaryota; kingdom Metazoa; phylum Chordata; class Mammalia; order Rodentia; family Cricetidae; genus Alexandromys; species Alexandromys fortis. Next base: position 12,647,476 of record NW_026067917.1, read on the forward strand.
CACAGTATCTTTCCTACTCCAGATTCATCTTTCTAATTTAGCATTGCATGTTTCTGTATTGAGGTATTCTTGGGAAAAAAACTCCACTGTCACTTTAAGTATCGCTATGTTGCAAGTATTCAAAACACCTAGAAAACTGGCAAAAGGGTAGCTCAGGAGAAAAGTGTGATTACCTTGTTCAAAGTCCTCATTTTAATTACTAGTATAAGGAAACTGAAAATAATGATACAAAATTATGACTGAAACCATCATTTAAAATGACACTCTTCAAAATGCACACATATATGTGTGTGTGTACATGTATGTGTATATATATTTATATATATGTACATAAGTTAGATATATATGTGTATGTGTATGTTTGTGTATTTATACTTATTTTTCCAAAAGAAGGAGTCATTATTATCATAAGATTTTAGTATTGGGAATACGATAAATAAAATGTTCTCCTGATTTCGTCCTTCTCACGCTTCCTTTCCCATTCCATCCATTTCCTATTCTCCCCTCTTGGTCTCTTCCTTTCCAGAGTATGTATGTAGTTCTTTTTTAATAAACATTCATTATCCGTGAGGTTGTTATATAGTTGCTATTTAGAGAAGTTCCTGTTTCTTTGTCACACTAAATTGCTTCCTGAAACAACTCAGTGTACATTTGGAATACCACTCCTCCTCTCCTCTCCCCCTCCTTCCCTGTTCCATCCTTCTGTCTAAATCTTCATAACTGACTAACTAGTGTGATGCAGCTTGTGCCCACGAAACACTTTCAGATTGAACTAAACCTGTATTTTTTTCCCACATTATGGTTTTGACCAGTCAGACATAAGGCTCATATCAAATATTGGTTATTCTGTGCAGTGGTATGCATTCTTTTCTTGGAATTCCTACTACTTCAAATAATAATAACATTAGTTGTCATATTCTTTTCTAAAAAAGACAAGTCTAGACTATAAATAATTCTCAAGTAAATAATACACATTTTAAAGATAAATTAGAAAATAAATGCCCGTAAAGAAGGCTTTGAAATCATGATAAAAATTATGTCAAGTAAAGCGTAAACTTTTTGTCTACATTTAGGCCTTGGATGCACTTAAAGTTTGTACACTACCACTCACATGGTAACTTTTATATGAACACTCCACGGTTACTACATAGATGAAAGTGCTCATCTTTGAGGTCTGTCTGTAGCCCCACTCAACCTTGATGCTAATGATGCTAATGTTATTGCACTTTTAGTTATAAACTGACATAACGTCTCAGGTACAAAACCACTTTCATGCCAAAAAAAATCACAACATTATCAAAGGTCTTATTTTTTATGTTGGTCATTTTCTTATATCTCTACCTGCCCTAAGCCTTAGAGAAGAACTAATGTCCATATATCATATATGACATTTTCACTACAGAGGCGATGATGGAAAAGGGGCATGTAAAGGAGGGCCTCATCATACTCCTCTGTGGTTATTCTTGTAAAGGTTAGAGACACATTTAGATCCTTAAGCCCTAGATTTCATTTTTAATAAAAGCATTCTTTCCCTGTGACCTTTCTTTTTTACTGGGAGAAACCAATGCTAAGTTTGACAGTTTAGTTCACCTTACTACTTGACTTTTAAGTAAGAACTGAAAGTCTATCAGAGGCCGACTTTTTTATTCTTGAGACTGTAGAGGTGTATTTATTAGCACTGGCATTCTTCTGCCTAAGACTGGAAAGGAATTTCAGCATTTTTAAAAGGGCTGGATGGAGTGGAACAAAAACAGGAATGCCATTTTGACAAATACTTGGTATCTAAATTCTCACTTTTCACTTGCATTAAAGCCTAGGAGTGCAAACAATATAAGTGTATGATAAAAATCACTGTTTTGGAAGGTTCCAATATAGTTGATAAGCATGGAGAAACCATCTGGGTACTCAACCTGAGACTTTATCACAGCTAAAGAACTTTCATAATGCTGGAAGTGGCTATGCACACTGCAGGAGAAGAATGATCAGCTGTCTTACCCAGATGTGATTCCCATTCACTACAGTAATGACAAGCCCAGTAAGACATGCTCACTAGTGCAAAGGTTGCATGAACATCGTAAGAGCAATCAACAGCTTTCTACTTGGATTTAAGTCCTTCTTCACATCATGAAACCTATACCTGGCACTGTTATTGCACTAAGAAAATATGGCTAAGCACAACATAGGTCCTAGGAGAGATCCTACTACTATTATTCTGCTAAGTTAACAAAGTATTAAAAGAATTGCTAATAATATACCACTGTATCCATAGATTAGTACATATCTCAACCCTTATCAGAGAAGCTTCTTCTTGTAGTCAATGGAGATTAACTAAGAATTTTTGAAAGTGTAATAAACTCATTTTATTAAAACAATTATTCCATTGTGGAGATTTGAAATTGATAGTGGTAGCTATTGTATAAAGTGTAATTTATTACTAGTGCTTGGAGAGGTAGATATTCTCATTTATCTGTTTACTACTCAGGACTTCATGAGATATTTCTTCTTGTCCTGTTTTTCCTACAAACTGCATAAAAACTTCAAATACTATCTTTTTTTAATTTTTTTTTATTGAGAATAAGAAAAAAAAGTTTCCGCCTCCTCCCAGCCTCCCATTTCCCTCCCCCTCCCC
>NW_026067917.1:12653665-12659717 GCF_014885135.2 Alexandromys fortis
AAAAAGACCAAGTCAAGCAACTGTCACCTGCATTCAGAGGGTATAGTTTGGTCCCATGAAGGCTCTACAGATGTTAGTCAAGATTCCACCAGCTTGGGTCAGTTGTCTCTATGGATTTCCCCATAATGATCTCAAACTCCTCCTTGCTCATATAATCCCTCCTCCCTCTCTTTGACTGGACTCCAGGATTTTGACCCAGTGCTTGATTCTGTATCTCTGCATCTCCTTCCATCACTTACTGGATGATGGTTCTCTGATGACAATTTGGGTAGTTATTAGTCTGACTACAGGAAAAGGTCAGTTCAGACACCTTCTCCACTATTGATAGGAGTCTTAGCTGGGGTCAATCTTATGGATTCCTGGATATTTTTCTGGCTTCAGGCTTTTCTTCAACCCCATAATGGCTTCCTCTATTAAGATATCTCATTCATTGCTTTCCCTCTCTGCCCCTCCCCCAACTGACCATCCTGTTCCCTCATGTCCTTTTCCCCCTTCTCTTCCCCTCCTGCACACACCCAGTTTACCCAGGAAATTTATCTATTTCATTTTCCCGGAGAAGCCCATGGATGTCTCTCTTAGGGGCTCCCCTTGTTACATAGCTTCTCTTGGACTCTGAGTTGTGGCACATTAATTCTTTGCTTTACATCTAATACCTACTTATGAATCAGTAAGTTCACAAAATTTTTGACTTTCTGGGTCTACATTATATCACTCCAGATGATTTTGTTCTACGTCTATCCATTTGGCTACAAATTTCATGATGCCATTTTGTTTTTACCACTAATACTCCATTGTGTAAATGTACCACATTTTCTTTATCCATTCTTCAGTTGAGGAGCATCTAGGTGGTTTCCAGGTTATAGTTATTATGAATGATGATGTTTGAACATAGTTGAGCATGTGTCCTTGTGGTATGATTGGGGATCTTTGGATTTATGCCCAAGAGTGGTATTATTAGTCTTGGGGTATATTGATTCCTAATTTTCTGAAACCACCATACTTACTTTCAAAGTGGCTATACAAGTTTATACTTACCCCAGTAGTGGAGGAGTATTTCCCATCCTCCACATCTTCTTTAACACAAGCTGTCATCAGCGTTTTTGATCTTAGGTATTCTGAAAAGTATAAGATGGTATCTCAGAGTCATAATTTGCAATTTCCTAATGATGAAGGATGTTGAGGAATTCCTTCAATGTCTTTCAGCCATTTGAGATTATTCTGCTGAGAATTCTCTGCTTATACCTGTGCTTCATTTTCTTGCTTTTTTTTTTTTTGAGACAGGCTTTTTCTGTGTAACAGCCTTGAAACTAGTTCTGTAGACCAGGTTAGCTTTGACCTCATAGAGATCTGTCTGCATCTGTGGCCCAAGTGCTGGAATTAAAGTTATATGACAACTCTGCCCATTTTTTAATTCAATTGTTAGACATTTTGATGTCTAGTTTTGTGAAATTTTCTATATTTTGGAGATCAGTAAAAATAGTAATCTTATCAAAAGCAATCTATAGATTCAATGCAATCCCCATCAAAATTTCTATGCAAATCTTCACAGACTTTAGAAGTACAATACACAACTTTATATGAAAAAACAACAACAACAAAACAGAATCACCAAAATAATCCTGTACAGTAAAGGATCTTCAGGAGGCTTTGCCATCTTTGACCTCAAGACATACTTTTGAGCTATAGTAATATAAACAGCTAGGTACTGGCACAAAAACAGACATGTGGATCATGGGAATCAAATTGCAGGTCCTGACATTAATCCACACACCTGTGAACCCCTCTTTTTTAACAAATAAGCCAAATTTTTATAATGAAGAAAAGAAAGCATCTTCAACAAATGCTGCTGGCATAACTGGAGTTCAACAAGTAGAAGATTGCAAAAAGATCCATATCTATCCCCATGCATAGAAGTTAAGTCCAAATGGATCAAAGACCAATATAAATCCATCCACATTGAACCTTATAGAAGAGAAAGCAGGAATTATCTTTGAATGCATTGGCACAGGAGACAACTTTCTACATATAAAACCAGTACTACAGACACTGAAATCAACAATTATTAAATTGAATGTCCTGAAACTAAGAAGTTTCTATAAGACAAAGGACATGGTAAATAAGACAAAACGGCATACAGAATGGGAAAATATCTTCAACAACCTCAACCTTATTTTTTGAGAGAATATTTCTCTCTGAACTTGGGCCACTTACTGATTCAGTAAGAATACCCATTAGACAGCCCAAGATATCTTTATCTCTCTGCCTCTCCAGCAATATTAACACAGGTATGCGTTATCAGGCCTAGCATTTTTGGAAGTGCTAGGGATTTGACTTCAGGTTTTCATATTTTTTTACTTTACTGACAGAATTCTCTCCAGTATTTAATAGATTGTTTATCTTTAATTTTAAATATCTAGTCCATGTATTAATATGACTTTATTGAGTAAATGACAGTTTGATTTAGATACAGACACTATTTTCTTCACTAACTCTCTAGTTATTTGGGGGATTAATGTTATCTCTCTCACTGGATGGATAACTCTGAGAGTGGATGGTTCAGCCCTGTGGTATCTCTTCTGTCTTCTGAAATCTGTTACTAACTATGCACCGGCAGGCTGGCTCTTTTCTCTAGATTTGACTACCGAGTAATCACTGCCTCTTATTTATCTTTAGAAGTCAAAAATCATGAGAATCCTAAACAAATAATGAGTGTTATGTCTTATCTTTGCATAAGAAAACAGAGAGAATGACCTGAAAACTATGTTTGGCAATAGCAGCTGTTAAGAGTATGGTCCTGTTCCTTTGCAACTACAATGATTTATACATATTCAGTGTAAATCATTCTTAGTCATAATAAACTTTATTCAGGTTTTTGCAGGATACTTAAAATATAAATAAATATAAAGTCTCCAAAAATCATAACACAGAGAAGTTATGCTTGTCTTAAAACATCTCAGGTTGATCTTCTTTTGCCAGAGGAAATGTTAAAAGTTAATTTTCTGTTATATTTTGTATATTTTGTTGGGAATTTAATTCTTCTTTTTGAAATATGAGGAATAAATATTATAAAGGATTTTTAGCTATATACAAAATTGACTTCAGATAACCCTTTCCCCAATAGTTGCAAGCGTTTTATTGATAATATTTCAAACAAGATGCATATTTAATCTGTGAAGAGAATGATGCCACCCTTTGATTCCATTTTCATCCTGTAGCTACTACCTCCCTTAAGAAGAAAGAAAAAGTGTTTCTCATTTGAAAATGATTTGACTTTAGTCAATCTGATTATTAGTGTTACTCTACTTCTGCCTGCCTTGCGCACAAAGGAATATCTGTCAGTGTGTCTTTGAATTAATAGATGGAGACTTCAGATTTTCAGTATAATTCGTGTACCAAAACAAATAAGAAATCGGGTCCTACCCTCACTTAAAAGTTCAAAGATTAAGGTAGAAAACATGTGACCATATCAACTGGCTTTTCAGGGTATTGAACCTGCACAGAGCTAAGAACTTTAAAGGATGTCAAATAATAAGAGTCTAAGGGGAAAAGACTCAATAAAAGCCTTCTAATAAAAGGTGGCCAAAGAAAGATGATGTGGACAAAGTCAGGGACATGAAGAGATGAGTGAGAGGAAACAGGCTGTGTGGGGTATGGACCAGAGTGAAGAGAGAGACTGTTCACTATGGTTTCTCTTCAAGTGTTAAAATGCAAAAGAATCAATGTGAAAAACATGTTTGAAGAAATTTATAACAAACTTTATGTAGATCATTTGTGTACATATTTTTAGTTAGTTGAGCGGTTCTTTCTCAAAACCTCCAGAACAAAGTCATAGCTGCCCATTATTTTCCTGTACACTATGGTAAATTCTTTGAGGTTCTGGGAAATTAGACTTAGAAGCTCACACAAAATAGGCAAACACCCAAGCATTGAGTTTTATCTCCAAAGTTCTTTCTTCTTCTAATTAACATTTTTTCATTCATTCATTTATTCACTCAGTTAGTCAGCCAGTCACTTAGTTTTTGCTTGAATGACTTGTACACACATGAAGGCAAGAGTAAGACCTCAGTTATTCTGCTCTATTACTCTCTAAACCCTTCTCTTTGCAACACGGTGTTTCTCTAAGCTTGAAGTTCCCCATTTTACTTAAATGGCTAATTAGAGAACTTCTAAGAAGAAACTGTCTCTGCTGTGGGAAGTCCTTCTGTATATGTGTTGCTTTTATTGGTTAATAAAGAAGCTGTTTTTGGCCAATGGCTTAACATAATATAGCCAGGCTGGATATATTATACATATATATAGAGAGAGAGTAGGTGGAGTCAAAGAGCCACCAGAGGAGAAGGATGCAAGCTGCTAGCTAGAACCTTGCCTGTTGGTCATGAGCCTTGTAGTAAAATATAAAATAATGGAAATGGGTTAATTTTAGATATAAGTGCTAGGTAGCAATACACATAAGCTATCGGCCAAATGGTATTGTAAATAATATATTTTCCAATTGATTATTTTGAGTCAGGGGGTTTGGGAAATGAACAAGAGACCTCCTACTATATGTCTCCATGTCTGTTTTAGAGTTGGTGCTGGGAACTTGAATTTGGGTTCACATATGTTCTTATTGAGACCTTTTGTCAGCCATTCTATTACCTTTTTATTTGACAGGATGCTCATTCAATTGATCAGGCTGTTCGTAAATGTATTCCAGTAAGTTCTGTTTTTGTGCCAGTGTTTACTATGATTTCGTAGTAGAAATATAGATTAGTTACTTTGACACAATCATACATGTAAATTTCTCATGATTGTTTTGAGTGTGTGTGTGTGTGTGTGTGTGTGTGTGTGTGTGTATGAGTCACATAAGTGATTCAGTTTCCACCTGGAATCTATTCTGACTTATAAGTCATTTGAGTACAAATATGTGTTTCTGTCTCAGCTTCCTTTATTTGCCATTTTCTTAGCATCATAACCCCCTCCAGGTATCCAGGATGATTCATGGGAGCAGGATCTAATAAGTGGCACCAACATGAGGTCCAATGGGGGATTTTTGTGAAGGGCACTGTAGGCCAAAAGAGTGAGGAGAAGTGGAACTGTGCTGAGTTTATCTGGGAACTGCATAATGTAAATATAAAAATAAGTAACCCCCAGTATAAACATAAAGCAGTTAGCCGTATGACATGAAAAATTAGAAAGAAGTAGCTTGAGTTTAAATGTTAATATAATTATGGGTCAAGAAAATAGTAAACATCTGTTTGTACATTTGGTTAAAGATATGTTAAAAGCCAGAGGTACCAAAGTACAAAATCGACAACTGTGTAAATTTTTAGAATATGTACATTAATATATATATAAGGTTAGGGGAACTAAGGAAGTACAACAGCAATTTTTTCAGTGTTTGAGATGTGTAAAGGATGTGTGCCTCTGGCTCCCTGCAGAAGAAACTGTGAGTCCAGAGATTTAGAAAAGTGTAAGTGAATGATGATTCTTTGTCTTGGTCTGTGTTTTGACTGTTAGTATTTTACTGTTCTGTTTTATGAGTTCATGTCTCTGAAAAACTTAAGTGGTACTGGTATCTGGTTGTCTGTAATTGCTTTCTGATTTTGTCTATTTACCGTTTTTGTTATCCTAGAGGACATGAGACAAGTAGCCTCTGTCTCTCTCCCCTTTAATGTTTTTATTGGATAATCAGTTCCAGGACTTTGAGTCCCAAAACAAAAACTTCTCAAAGGAGAAGCATGGCAAGAGCCACCTCCCTTGGTTGTTCTCTGGCTCACAAAAAGTCATTGGGTCCTACAGATGGTTAGGGTGAGCAAGCTCAATTGGGCAGGGAGGAGACTACTGGGAGACATGCTCAAGCAAACAGGGCAGTGGAGAATTGACTTCCTACAGTTCCAAAAGTATAAGAACAGCTGGACGGTGGTGGCACATGCCTTTAATCCCAGCACTCGGGAGGCAGAGGCAGGCGGATCTCTGTGAGTTCGAGGCCAGCCTGGTCTACAAGAGCTAGTTCCAGGACAGGAACCAAAAGCTACAGAGAAACCCTGTCTCGAAATATCAAAAAAAAAAA
>NW_026067917.1:12660856-12674118 GCF_014885135.2 Alexandromys fortis
AGAGAGAGAGAGAGAGAGAGAGAGAGAGAGAGAGAGAGAGAGAGAGAGAGAGAATGAATAAGAGAGAGAAACAGATGCAGAGAAAAACAGAGAGCCCAAAAGAGATGGGTGGGAGAAAGAGGAAGAAAAAGAAGAAGGAGTAAGCAGAGATTCACCTTTAAAGGGAAGGGGCTCAGGCCACACAGCAGGTCAGGGTACTACCTGCCATGCTGGGCAGAGATAAAGGGGTACTCTGCCACATCCCCAAGAAGGCCAGGTGTGCCTGGATACTAATACAACCTTAATCAGAGAAGCTTCTTCCTGTGGAATCCCTTGCTCAGAATTAGGTGGTCAATACAAAACAGACTCTATGGTTTTATCATTGTATACTTGTTATTTTGTGGGCTTTTTTCTGTGTAGCTCGTTTTAGTCTTAATAAAAATTTTCTTTGTTTTATTTTCATTCTGGTTTTGTTCTTAGAGAGAGAGAGAGAGAGAGAGAGAGAGAGAGAGAGAGAGAGAGAGAGAAAACATGAATTTAGTTGAATAGTAAGAATCTGGAAGAGTATGAGGAGGGAAAATATCATCAAAACAAATCATATGAAAAAATTAAATAAAAAAGAGAAGAAACTCTCCATGACATACTACCATTAAAGCATATTAAAAATAAAAAGGTATTCAAATTTGCAAGACAGTAAGGTCAAGTAATTTATAAAGGCCAGACCATAAGAATAATAACTGGTAATTTGACTAAAAAAATTTAAAGCCAGAATAAAAGGAAATGTGTGTTCTAAATTCTGAAAAAAAAATTAACTGTCAACCCAGTCTATTATATACAACAAAGACATCTATTAAAATTAGAAAAATAAAAAAAACTTCTACATTAAAAACATCTTAAAAGTAATTATGCCCACTAAAGCAGTATTGTAGAGGACACTGGGGGAAATACGTCAACATAAAAAGAAAGACGAACGTAATTAAGTGGGCACACGGAGTAAACATATACTATCAGGGCATTTAAACAAAGAGAAGTCAAACTTGTGTTATTTTGGTGCCCTGTAAAACCCCTTTAGCCAGAAACTCTACAAGACGTACTTCATTCCTGGAAATTAGGGTTTTACTTGGAGGCATAAGATCTTTATTTGAGGTATCGTCTGCTCTTTTATGTTGTGGCTCTATTTAATTTCTTTCATGTGTGTATAACTTTGAGGAAGCATCTATAGTAGCAGACTTACTCATGACTTGTCACGAGACCTTTGGTATTAGTTGTTATTATTTATATTTCCTCCCACTTGACTCCCCCTTTAATTATTCTATTCCAGTTTCACTCTTATCTCCGTATTATAGTATACTATATTAGTTTTTTTTTCCACAATAGATGTCACCCTCCATCCTGTTTATTTAGAAATACTGTTCTTCTGTAGTATTTATATTAAAGCACATATATCTAAATATCTAAAGCTTAAAAGCTAACATCAACATATGAAAAAAAAACATGAAATGTTTGCTTTTCCCTTCATCAGGACTACTGTTTCTAAATTTATCTTTTTACCTCAAATTTACAATTTTAGTAAGAGTTGATTAATATTTCATTGTGCAAATGTAGCATATTTTAATTATCTATTCATTGGTTGATGGATATCTAAGTCTTTTTTCATGACTGCCTATTATGAAGAGAGCAACAGAGAACATAAATAAGCGAACATCTCTGTAGTAGTACTTTGGGTATATACACAAGAATGGTAGAGCTGGGTCTTTCTGTAAATATGCTTTCAGCTTTTTTCAGAGTCTTCACACCAATTTCCATAAGGCAATATCAATTTTACACTTCCACCAGCAATGAAGAAATGTTTCCTTTTCCTCACATCCTTGCCAGCATGTGCCATCATTTGCTTCATTAATCTTGATCATTCTGAATGTGATAAAGAGAAATCTTGGTTTGCCTGTTTTCTGGTGGATAAGGATGTTGAAGCTTTATTTGTTTCTGAGACTTTCTGTAGGCTATCATTTTGTTGGAATGATGGCGTCCTCTACTTTATAGAACAGTTTTAGCTTCATGAAGTCTCATTTATTTATTGTTGTTCTGAAAGCCTTTGGGGACCCTGTTATGAAAGTCCTGTCCTGTGCCATCAGCTTGAAATCCACGCCTTACTTTCTCCTCCGTAAGATTTAGAGTATATGATTATATGTTCAGGTCCTTTATCCATTTGGAGTAGAGTTTTGTGCAGAATGATAAATATAAATATCTTTCATTGACCAGTACCATTTGTTGAAGATTCTATTCATTCTTTGGTATGTATTTTTTTTTTTACTTATTTGCCAAAATTTAGTGTAAATTTGTAATATAAATTGAAGAGTAGGGTGGTGATACCTCCAGCAGTTACTTAATAACTCAGGGTTATTTTAGATATCTTGTTTTTGTTTGTTACTTGATTTTGTTTTGTGTGTATGGTTCACTGTGTGTTGTGTGTGTGTGTGTTTATGCATGCCTGTGCACAGATGAGTAAAGTAAAAAATTCCCATCAAAATTCCAATGAAATTATTCATAGAAACTTAGGGAATTATTTCAGAAACCCATAAAAATTTCTCCAGGATCAATTACCTATAAATTGAGAGCATACTACATTCTATCTGATCACAATGCAATAAGTATAGATATGAACAACAACAGGCACACATAAAGTACTCAAAATCACAGAGGTTAAGTAATACATTTCTGACTAATAATTGGAAGAAAGTTCTTCTAGAAGTAAACTAAAATATGCCTAGGAGTGACCAAAAAAATGCCATTCTAAATGCCATAATAAGAGGAGAATTTTTAATACTAAGTGTGTGTATCAAAAAATAGAGAAATCTCAAATTAGTAACGTAATGATGGGATGATGTCCTTAGAAAAACCACCCCAAACACTATCCATAAACAGTGGATGGGTAGAGACAATGAAACTTGGAGATGAAATTTGTGAAATAGGAATTTTAAAATAATAAACAAAAATTAGTGAAATGAAGAATTGATCTTTGGGAACGTTAGTAAGATTGACAATACCTAGTGAAATTAACTAAAATAAAGAATTAGTACTCAATACATTTAGAGTTCAAAGGGGAAATAGTGTGATAGACATTGAGGAAATTCACACAAATATAAAATTTATATGCCATTAAAGTTAAAAATATAAAAGATATGGATGAATTTATAAATACATAAACTCTATCACCATTAAACCAAGTGGTCAATGAGCTGGAAGAAATAATTTTTTAAAAAGTCCTAAATATTAAAAGGCTGAAGACTGGATGGATTTTCCACAAAATTCTATCATACTTTCATAGAAGTATTAAATACTTCCTTAGGTATTTAAAGAAGTATTTGTTTATTTAAAAAAGTATTTAAGTATTACTTAATGCTCAAGTGTTAAGTTTTAAGTAATACTCACCAATTATTCCACAAAGTAGAGAAAGAAGGGACACATCCAAATTCCATGTACAATGCCAGTATTCCTCTCATACAAAAGCAAAACATTAGCTAAACACAAAAAAGAAAATTAAGGGTCTCAGTAGTTAAAGACACTTTTTGCTCTTCCTGAGAATCCCAGTTCAGTTCCTAATATGTGTACCTTGTTATTCATTACCTTCTATTACTTTAACATCCTGCTATCTATTATCTATTGCGGTCTTCATGGACACATACATGGTAGATTCTCTCACAGATAATCACATAAAATGTTAAAAAATATGGAGTAGAATTATAGTGCAATATTTTAATGAATGAAAAGTATCATTAAAACATTTGAAAACAGAATGAAGATCATGTTAAAAAATCATTCATCATAATCAAATTGTTTCATCCCAGAGATTCTTGGATGGTTCAGCCCAAGTAAATCAACGAATGTAAAGTACCCCTTAAATAGATGCAAAGACAAAAACTACATGTACAAAATGTGGGGAAAAAACGCCTTTGACAAAATCCAACAATCCTTAATGGTAAAAATTCTCTTGATTCCAAGGATACAAGTGACATATTCTAACACAGTAAATCAAAATACAGAAAGACTACAGTCAACTTAATGCTAAATAAAAAAAAATGCTCAATTAATTTCCACTAAATTCAGGAACTAGACATAAATATTCACTCTATTCCTGTCTAATAAAATTTTGAAGTGTTTCCTAAACCAGTAAGACCAATAAAGGAGATAAATCAGATCCCCTTAGGAATGGAAGGTATCAAAGGAAGTATCATTTGCAGCTTTTATAGTTCCATGCAGAAAGACGCCATATGAAAACTCCCACAGCTGATGAATAATTTTAACTAAGAAGCAGGATACAAAATTAAAATACAAAAGCCAGTAACTTTCCAGTAAGCAGATGACAAGCATACTGAAAAAAAAAAATCAGGGTGATAATTCAATTCACAATAGGTTAAAATGATCATGGAATAAATCTAATTAAGGAAGTGAAGACTTTTATAATGAAAATGTTAAGAACTGAAGAAAGAAATTTGGAGAGGCATAAGAGAAGAATAGCTATATTGAATGAATTTCTAGGATTGGTATAACAATATTATTCAATGCAGTACCCACCAATATTCCAGTGCAAATCTTCCCAGAGACTGAGAAATTAATATCCAAATTCATAATTGCGAACCAATGAGCCAAGTTAGTCAAAACAACCTCAAACAATAAAATTGCTGCTGGGGGCATCACTAACCCTGACTTCAACTGATAAAAACACTGATTACTACATATGAATTGATTTTGTATCCTATACAATCCATAGGGACAATGGCAACATTTCCATTTCTTTTGTAGTGTACCATCATAGAATATTACAGCTTTAAAGCTGGACAAAATGAGCAAGGACAAAGAATTTAGACAAATATTACTGTGAACCTGACTAGACCTTAGGAATTTATAAATCTTATTTATTGAATAGACCTTATTTACTAAACATATGTTGTTACATATCTAAATTTTCTAGAAGCCTAGTCAAGCAGTTAACAAAGGCATAAGTAGTTAGGTATAAATCCCTAAGTCAACTTTTATTAATCTGAGTAAACCTTTATAACCTTAAAATTTCTCATCGTACAAAAATCAATACAAATCTGAAGCGTTTTATTGACCTGTTGTGTAAAAGAAATAAAGGATAAACAGAGGGCTCAGCAGGTCTGAGAAGTTTTATAAATGATCATCTTAATAGGTTGATGTCAATTGGCATATACCCTTTAACCCTTTAAATATAGCTGCCTATCATGTGGTTGGTATTTAAAATATCTATTATTTTAAACAGAAATGTTTAAATGTACCCTTTAAGTAATACTAAAACAGACTTAGAGATAGATCCTGGTCAGACCATATGGCATCTCCAGATTCAAGAAAAGATGATTCTCAGAATTTCTGGGTTACTGTGAAATGGAAATAAGATGATAGACATAATTAACATCAAATTATTTTCCGTGTTTTGGGCTAGAGTGATGACTCAGAGGTTAAGAGCACTAGCTGCTCTTCCAGAGTTCCTTAGGTCAATTCCCAGCAACCTGGCGGAACACTGTATACAAAATAAACAAATAAACCTTTTAAGAAAGGTCTTTGATGCACAGATCAGGTAGTTATGATATGAGAGTTACATGATAGGTCAGTGAAGACCCTCACCAGTTCTTCACCCCTTTGTGGTATCTGAGTCGAATTCCTTGGTCTGATGTGTCCACTAAGTTCTTGGGTTTTATTTTACTAATATAATTTTAGTGTGCCTGTTGTAGTTTAAATCATAATGTTCCCCATAGACTTATATATTTGACAGCTTTGTCCCCAGTTTCAGGAACTCTTTCAAAAGGATTATGTGTGTGTCCTTGTTGGAGGAGGTGTATCACTGGAGTGGGCTTTGACATATCAAAAAACTGATGTTATTCCCAGTGTTCTCTCTCAGCTTCCTGTTTGTGTATCAAGATGTGAATTCTCAGCTTTTCCCTTGCTCTGCCATTATGGACTCTAACACTTTAAATAAATTCCAACCAATAAAAATAAATCTTTAAACCGTATTAAATATTTTATCTTATAATTTGTCTTTGTTTTGTTGTTTATCACAGCAAAGGAAAAGAAACTAAAATAACACCCTTCTCTTAGTCTAAATTCACCTCAAAAAATGTACAAGATAGCACCTTTTTCTTTTCTCATCAATAAATCACTTATCAATGTAGGCTGTATAGGTTTTATGTAAAATTGCGCATAACATCTCTGAATATCCATACTTGGGAAGGTTCGCATGTTCACTTGTGTGCTCAGTCATCCTCTATCCAAAATATCTTAAAATAGTCTCTCAGGTCAGATTCAGACTGAAGATCTAGAGTTGGAAAAGAGTGATTAATTACTGATTATTTTCTTGAATTTCTGTTTCTAGTTAATATTCACCATCATAGAAATTATGATCATAATCCTTCAAACAACAAGAGCACGAGTAAACTAAAAATCCACAACTATTTTTGACCAAACAGATTGTTACATCCGAATATCTATGCTGCTTGCCTTCCTCCCAAATAAAAGGATCTGTCATATATGAAGAATAGCATTGTACCCAGAGAGGCTGCTGCAGTGCCCAGTACCAAGGAAGATATAAACAGTAATGGTGAGTCGAAGGTTTCTGGGTATGAACAAGCTTGAGAATTTAATTTCTTTGATACCCGCCAAAGTTCCTTGATCCCCTTACCACTTTATTTCTCATGGTAATATCAAAGTAAATTTCTATTCTTCTTCTGTCAAGAGAGGAGTTGTGAAATTATCTTGAGATAATTATCTTTGGATAATTACCAATAACTAATTTAAAATTTCACTCGTTTCCTGTCCTCATGACAACCAAGCACTAACCTCTTCTCCCAGTAAGACCTTTCCTAAGGAGTCCCAACTTTATTGTTACTTTCAAGTGAAAATCATTTAGAGCAAATTAGATGAAAATCAAAATTTTTGCTTCAGAGGAAGAGGATAAATCTACTTATTAGTAGATTTAATTTAGGGGATTTGATTTTTATTATTATTTTTATGAGTTAATATTATAATATACATAGATTAAATTATATATTTATGGAAATTCAAAGACAACAATAAAATAAACCCCAATGTAAACTGTGGAGTCTATTTAGGTAAAAATATATTAATGATAAATAACTGATATCCAGTGAAATTTTCATACTGTTGGAACATGTTATTAATGGGAAAACTGATGGTGGTGATTGAGAGGTGATGCCACATGAGGATTTGCCTCTATGACCCCTACCTCTTACATTTCACATGCATGGAAAACTGTCTCTAAGTTTTACTGTCACCTGAAAATAAATATAGTCTGGATACATTCTACCTCAATTAAACAGTGGTGCAGAGGTAGCCTTTCCAGAGCAAGACATCCTGAAGATTCTTCTTTCTTGAACACTCTTTTCAAATGAAAGCATTTCAAAGAAATTTGAACTCTTACCTCCTGGATTCCTCAGTGGAAGAGTGACGTCATGGCCTCCAGGCACCTTTCCTATTGACCTTTTCAAAGAAGAATGAGATTTCTGACTAATGGCTTCATATATTTGACAATATATTATCAAATTATTGCTGCTTCATTCTCTTTGGCCTTTGCTGCAGTTTTAATGAGAATCAAGATTCTTTTCTCAACAAACTATATATTTTAGGATCTATCTTTTTTTCTATTTTCTCTTGTTAATCACAGTGAGGGAAAACACAATTTTTGAGTGAAATTTGAAGTAAATTTTATTAAACACTGGCCATGACAGTGGACACTGCCCAAGTCCTTATCCTGAAATCCCAGGGAATAGACAGAAATTACACTAGAAAGGGCTTATAAAAGCAAAAACCACCTACGTGTGAGCATCCTGTGTAGTTTGGACAATCAACCTTGTTTACAGAAGTGAAAACACATGGCTAATTATCTTATATAAACAGTCCCCAGCATTCCAGGAAGTTTTCTGTCTTTAGACAGACAGGTAAGGAGCATTATTGTTTTATAGATCTCTTAAGCATAGTAACTTAAACCTAAAACATAACTTTAGACCTCCCATTACTCTTTTTCACTGTATATATGCAGAAAGTACTGCAGTTCTTTGCCAGAATGCAGCATTAATTTCTTAAGTGCAGTTCCTGACAGATCCTTGATTCCCTTTGACACTACAGGAGTCTCTTTCCCTCTCCACATTTCCACTGGCATTCTGCTTTTCTGAATTGACAAAAGAATGACTGCTTAAGTAATCTAGGGCTTACCCACTGTGCAGCTGTTCATTCTTATACGTTCCTCCTTCAATCCAGGTTCATCACAACAAACTCCCAACTTTCCACTACCAACTTTCTTTGATAATTACTATTGCTGTTAGTAAAGAAGAAAATTCAGAAAGAAAAGCTTTATTTTGGTTCACAGTGAATGAAGAAAGAATATAAATGCTGACTCCATAGTAATGGGAGCATGTGACTGAGATTCTTCATATCTGGACAGATTAGGAAGCAACAAAATGGACAAGAAATGGTGTTGCCAGAGTTAAGAGAGAGCAGTTAGCAAACTCAAAATGAATTCCGTGGTTCAAAGCTTTATGTTAGGGTTATTTTTTTTTGTTAATTTTTTTGTTGTGTGTGTGCTTTTGTTTCATTTTGTCATATTTTTGTTATATTGGTGTGTTGTTTGTTTTCATTTTCTTTCTTTCTTTTTTTTTTTTTGCTTGAGAGAGAGAAAATACAAAGTTGGGTGGGTAGGGAGATGGAAAAGTTTCTGGCAAGTATTCGATTATGGGGCAAACATGATAAAAATATAATGTGTGAAAGTTTTACAGAAAAATATAGAAAGAAATGGATCAGGCTATAAATGACAATGTCTGACCCAATATCCTCCTTTTTTTCAACAGAGTTCAGCATCGTAATAATTACATTATTGAGAATTTTGGGTTCCTGTCAAGGACAGCACATATTGCTGAAGAAAGTAGAGTCCATTCTTCGGATTGTTAGTCCTGTTGATAAAGTCAGTCTAATAATAGAGTAGTTTTTTAAAAAAACTGATTGATAACTTTACTAGAATTTAAAAGTAAAAGAGCCAAAGCAAGCAAGCTGTAAATCTCAGAAGTTGCCATGAGGAGGAAGGTAGAAAAGAGAAAGGAAAAAATCCACGGCATTTCTACAAATCTGGCATGGAGGTCATCCACATAGAAGGAAGGGGAGCTTCATGGGAATAGTGAGGAAGAAAAGTCCCATAAAAAAGCAGACCTAGTCTCTGGCTGACATCTGAAAGAAGAAGGCAAAAGAGAAGAAAAAGGAGGAGTTATACCTTTAGACTCAGAAAGGTGGGAAGACCAAACAGAGCCTTTACGGCAGCTCTGTTGTGACTGTATCAGGGGATATAAACTCTGGGAAAGAAAAGTATATCAATTGATTAAAGAGATAATATTCGTACCATTTCTGTAGCATGCCTTAGAGTGGATCTCCTTTTCTGAGTGAGGGTGGTTGGTTCCTCAGAAAAGTGTTTAACTTCTGCCATTTGATTACCTTTAAGGGAGGAGACAATATTATATCTCCAACCCAGAGGTAATATTCCATCCATTTTCCTTTTGAGGGTCTTCGTTGTTGGAGAAGATTTCATTTTCCTTGCTCATTATCGCCCACTCTTACCTGGGAGCTATATATGAAGATTGGAGGAGAACTAAGACACATAGACACCACATGCTTAGCCTAACTGGATTTACCAAGCCATGCCCCTTTGTGCCACCCATTTCTACTATCAGCCCTTTAAAAAGCATCCTGGCCCCACATGGGTTTGCCTTGCCCAGCCTTAATACAAGAGAAGGAGCTTAGTCCTACCTCAACTTGATATGTCATGTCTTATTGACACCCATGGTAGGTCTACCCCTTTCTGAACAGAAACGGAGAGTGGATTGTGGGGATCAGAGGGAGGTGAAGGAAGGGAATGTGAGGAGAGGAGGGAAGGGAAATTGTGGTCAGGTTGTAAAATAAATTTTAAAAATTTAATTAATGATAATAATAAAAAACCTCTCTTTAGTGACCTGTTTGTGCAGGGGCTTTGACCCTGCTCCTATCTCTTTCTCTCTAGTGCTACATCTAATAAATAATAAGATTTTTGCTAAAACTCACTCTTTGTAGTCTATGAATTTTATTCTTCAAATCTACTATGAAAGAAAAAGCTACTGGGTCAGACCAATTTGATGGTTGTTAAAAATTTCACGACTATTAACTTCAAGTGCTAAACTCATTAAGAGAAAAAAAATCTCTGAGGAAGTGTGAATGAGACTGTTCCCAAAACACTTACATATTTGAAGTTTTGATTGCCAGTTAGTGGAACTTTGGGAAGGATTAAGAGGTATGGTATTGTTGGAGTGGGCAGGGCTCTGTTGCAGAAAGTATGTCCCTAGGAGTTGGCTTTGAGATTTCACAAGTCCATGCCAGATCCAGTCTCTCTCTCCCTACTGTAGTGATCATGGACAAATAACCTAAAACTGTAGGTAAGCTCCTAGCTAAATGATTCCTTTTAAAAGTTGTCATGATCATGTGATTCATCATGGCACTAGAATTAAAACAGGCCCCATTACTCTCAAAGACACAACATTTCCTTTGTCAATAAATTTTCACAAACTTGTAAGACAACATTGCTGGGTACCAGGTATTGAGACACATGAGTCTATGAGAAACTTTTTACACTAAAACCATAACTAGTGAAATTTCATGTTCTGAGAAATCAGTAGGAATACAAGATTCTTCCTAAAAACTGTTTTTTCTTCAAGCAGTTGTATAGAGAGGCATGTAAGAAGTTTCAGGATCCTGGTGAAGCAAAAAATATTTGCTAGAGTATAATAGCAAAATAATATCAAAGACAGTGATTATTAGCCAGGCGGTGGTGGCGCACGCCTTTAAACCCAGCACTTGGGAGGCAGGTGGATCTCTGTGAGTTCGAGACCAGCCTGGTCTACAAGAGCTAGTTCCAGGACAGGCTCCAAAACCACAGAGAAACCCTGACTTGAAAAACAAAAACAAAACAAAACAAAACAAAAAAAAGACAGTGATTATTACTTTCATAATTTTATAGATGAGATGATAAAAACTTATAAGAACTTATTACCTCCCCTGGGATTACCTAGACAGTAAGCAAAGAGCAGAAACCAAGAAGTACCCCAGAATTTGAAGTTGGTAGGATTCCTCGCTGACGACAGAGAAGAGTTCTCAACAGCTTACTCAACAAAAATTGCATAAAGATGGTAGGAAAAGAAAATAAAAAGAGCTGAGAGTCAATATTATTTTAACAGTGGTACACTGTGTTAGCAACAAGGGAATAAAAATTATCTCCATTTTTTTAGGGTCTGGAAAGATTTTGGTACCATAACAAAACTATTGGTTCCTATGAGGATAAACAGTTTTTCATTTGTAATGTGAAAAAAATTAAATCACCCAAGTGTTTGCATCTGATCAACACTCTTGTCATCATCATAAATGTCCTGCAACATGACATAAAGTGTACGCTTAACAAAGTAAGCTAAACATCTCTGTCCACCAGACTGGGATAAAGAAAGGAAAGCATCTCAGCTTGAAGCATAGCAGAAAAGGAGCCTGGGGAGAAGCATGACAGGTTTATAGCATTTGGTAAACACCTTCATAGTGAAGCCCAGGGCAGTGTAGATGCTTTTTAAATCAATGCAGGATTGGTGGTAGCAAGATGAAAAGGAACATGACAAATGGGCCTGTGTTTCTGTTAGCGCTTCCTGAGCCTGGCACGATCTAAGTATGGTAGAGAGCAGCGCAGACCTCGAGGCCAAGCTCTAAGATGACAGTTAAAAGATTTGTCCAGGAATAAAGCAAGAATCATGCAAGGCAGAGACAGGTGCAATGCAACAAGGAAGCTAAATGACTTAGGAGAGAGCAAGCAGATGGGAAGATGAGATGTGAAAGCGACACGTTGAGACATTCATTCTGCAATAATCTGGAGCCTCAGATTGTATCTTTTTATAGTGAACCCCAGGACCTTACCAGGGCTGATAAGGGAGTTTCTTATAGAAACTGAGCTTGGGCAGAGAATTCCAGGGGAACAAACTGATACACAGATGACATTAAAGAGCAAAATAAAAGGTAAGGGGGAAGCTCACATTTTTCTCAAGCTTCGCTGGAACTCAGAAAGAATCTTTGTGAAGATTTCCCCTAAGTTCACTTTGTTCATTCATTTTTGACAGCTTTGTATATCTCAACTTCATCTCCCCACCAAAAAAAAAAAATCTACCTTGAAATTTTGTCTCATACAAATGACACAGTCCCACAGAGCTTTTTTTTCCCAAAAGATTTGGAAGCTGGCATATGGCTGTTGCAATGATGGAGTTCAGCTGTTTCTTATTGGATCCTGTATATCACTCCCTGGCTGTGAATCTTTCTTCTGAATCAAATTCACAGTGATGAGGAAGAAAGGAAAGGAATTTAATTCTCAATGGGATTTCATATAGTGCTTTAAAACATGATTTTTGCTTCATACCAAGTAAGCAGTAATAACACAGGAACAATGAAAATTGCCAATAGGATTGTGAAAATGGTGGAAGGAAGGCTTTACAAAATAAATCTGAGTATCAAGGGTATATATAGTACAGTGAGTTTCCCTATGAAGTGCAAAACCACTCACTTATCCTCTGCAAAGAACTTTTTAAAGCTCATGGAATTCTGTGTCCAGAATTCCATCCTGAGATAAACATCTGCCAAGCTTGGAAAGAATAACATTTATAATTCAGTTTCATACTTGATTGAACAAGTAAAAAGCACAAAATAACGTTAAAACAATGTTCAATACATATGGGGTTTTTTCAAATCTTTTAGTACAGTTTCTTTTATAAACTACTATTATTGTTTACAGGGTGCTAGTAGGTTTTCCTAAAAGGGTCATTACAATTTAAATGACAGAAATTGCTGGAATTGCACTTCAGTTAGAGCTAGGAAAGAAGGAGAATGGAGTGTTACCTAGCCCTGTGGAAATCACGATAATCCTTCCTAAGTATTTTGTTGGCATTACATTAAGAGAGGAAGCTTCAGGCTTCTTCAGCTTGAATTTGAAACTGCAAAAGAGACCTGACATTACAGATATTACACTCTCCTTTAATGGTTTGGGTGCTAGTTGTTGAGAATGCTACCCTTCAGGCAGCTGACTTGGTATAGCTCAGGTGATCAATTCAACTTCTCACCCTTCTCTGCTTCTTGAATCAGCTCCATGGGCAAATACACTTTAATCTCTAACACTGAGACGAATAATTCCTTCCCTAAGACATGCAGCTTACCTTCTG
>NW_026067917.1:12676533-12679813 GCF_014885135.2 Alexandromys fortis
TCTTCCTCTTCCTCTTCCTCTTCCTCTTCTTCTTCTTCTTCTTCTTCTTCTCCTTCTTCTTCCCTTCCTCCTTCCCTCCCTCCCTCCCTCTGATCCTTTCTTCCTTCCCTTTTGATTTTTGAGACAGGGTTCCTCTGTATAGCTTTGGTGCCTCTATTGGAACATGCTCTGCAGAGCAGGCTGACCTTCAACTCTGCCTCCCCAGTGCCGGAATTAAAGGCATGCATCACCACACGGCATAAGAATGTTTCTTAATGTAGAAAGTTAACTTGGAACATTTTATTGATTGTAGATTTTTCAGAGACTCTGCATAGTGTTGGAACCATCCTAGTCATACTTTGGAGTACTGTTGTCAACCATGTGGATCTGTAGACCAAAAGTATATTTAACCACTTATTATCTGGGTGACTTTAGACATATTGCTATATGTTTTCTCATCCTATTTGTTCATGTAAAAAATGAGGATTAAATTTACCAACTTGCAAATAGTTTTTGAAGATAAAGTGTACTAATGTATATGATGCATGACCCTGCTAGTGACTAAATACATATTTATTTTATTGCAAAATTTATTTAGCATTATTTTGTTGTACTAAACCATCATGGTCTGGATCAAAAATGTTTGAAACACAGAAAAATAAGCCCCAAAATGAACCTGCTGATTTTACAAGCCCAGCATGCACTAATAAAACATGCCACTTTTCTCATATGAATTTTCTCCAGGGCTCCATTTTATTTTCCTATGCCATAACTCATGGCCATAAGGAAAAGGTACAGGGAGAATAAAGCATTACTTTCCTGCGGAGAAGCAGCTCAGAATCTCTCTCATCCTATTAGGGAATATGAACCTGATTTTAGATAATGGTAGGCATGCTTACCTATGATGAGCCCATACATTTCATACACCATGATGAGTTTATCAAGATAACTTAAGTACAGTTTCATGTAATCCTCAAAGCACATTTTATAGCAATACCTGTGAAACCCTTATTAAGTCAACATTTTTTCAGACTGTATCCTTTCATTTTGGGTCGGCTATTTTATCTGAATGCTCTGATTCTCAGTCTTGGTTGCACATTAAAATCACTGAAATGAGATTTTAGTCTTCACTAAGATACCTCCAAACATGCTATCTCCCAGTTGTAAAGAGGTACACACATTGGCAAATTTTAAAGCTCTTCAGAAGTTTCTAGTGGAGAATAAAGTCATAAACTCTGTGCTCTTTGAGAGTTTATTATTTTTACCTAGGCTGGCAGATGACTGAGCAGAGCAGACCATCTGAACCTAACACAGAACTGGGAGAAAGCATGTGTGGAGGTGCCAACTTAAAATGAAGTGGTAGTAATTGCCTCAAATATTGAACTCTTTAAAAATGGCATCAGAGTGGGAAAATATCAACATCAAAAGATGTAAATGATAAAAATGATAACTCTATTCAGTAGGCTGCCTTTTTGTCTTACTGACTGTGTCCTTTGCTTTACAGATGGCTCTCAGTTTCAGGTGTTCCCATTTATTTATTGTTGCTCTCAGTGTCTGTGCTACTGGGGTTTTACCTAGAAAGTAGTCTCCTGTGCCCATGTATTGAAGACTGCATCTCAATTTCTCTTCTATCAGGTTTAGTGTGGTCGGATTTATATTGAGGTCTTTAATCCATTTGAACTTGAGTCTTGTACATGGCGATAGATATGGATCTATTTTAATTCTTCGACATGTTTACATCCAGTTATGCCAGCACCATTTATTGAAGAGATTTTCTTTTTCCATTATATAATTTTAGCTCCTTTGTCAAAAATCAGGTGTTCATTGGTATGTGGATTACTATCCAGGTCTTCAATTTGATTCCACTTCTAAATCTCTCTGTTTTTATGCCAATACCAAGCTATTTTCATTATTGTAACTCTGTAATAGGTCTTGATGTTAGGGATAGTAATTCCTCTGGATGTTCTTTTATTGTTTAGGATTATTTTGATTATCCTGGGTTTTTTGTTTTTCCATATGAAGTTGATTATTGTTCTTTCAAGGTCTGTGAAATCTTGTGTTGGGATTTTGATGGGGATTGCATTGCTTTTGGTAGAAATTGCCATTTTTACTATGTTGATCCTACCTATCCAAGAGTATGGGACATCTTTCCATTCTCTGGTATCTTCTTTAGTTTCTTTCTTCAAAGACTTCAGTTCTTGTCAAATAGATTTTTCACTTCTTTGGTTACTGTTACCCCAAGATATTTGATGTTATTTCTCACTATTGTGAAAGTTGAGGTTTCTCTGATATCCCTCTCAGCTTCTTTATCATTTGTGTATAGAAAGGCTACTGATATTTTTAGTTGATCTTATATCCTGCCACATTACTAAAGGTATTTATCAGCTCTTCACCAACTTCACATCAGACAAAAAAAACTGATCTCCAAAATATATAAATAAGTCAAGAAATTAGATATTAAAATTCTAAATAACCTTACTAAAAATGGGATACAGAACTAAACAGAAAATCTCAACAGAAAAATTTCAAATGGCCAAAAGATACTTAGGGAAATGTTCAATATTCTTAGCCATCACGAAGATGCAAATCAAAACAACTCTGAGATACCAACTTATACCTGTCAGAATAGCTAAGATCAAAAACACCAATGATAGCTTATGCTGGAGAGGATGTGGAGTAAGGAGAATTCTTATCTATTGCTGATGGAAATGCAAACTTGTGCAACCACTTGGAAATCAGTATGGCGGTTTCTCAGAAAATTGGGAATCAAACTACCTCAGGATCCAGCAATACCAGTCTTGGGCATATACCTAAATGATGGTCAATCTTTCTACAAAAAACATTTGTTCAACTATGTTTATACCAGCATTATTTGTAATAGCCAGAACCTGGAAACAACCTAGATGCCTCTCAACCTAGTAATGGTTAAAGAAAACATGGCACATTTACACATTAAAGTACTAATCAGTGGTACAAAAACAAAAAATGACATCTTGACTTTTGCATGCAAATAGATGGAATTAGAAAACATTATCCTGAGTGAGGTAACCAGACCCAAAATGATGAATATGGTATGTACTCACACATAAGTGGATACTAGCTATAAACGAAAGACATTGAGCCTATAGTTCATGATCCTAGAGAAGTAAAGTAATAAGGTCAACCCAAGGAAAAATATATAGAGATCCACCTGGAAAGTGGAAACAGACAAGATCTCCTGATAAAATTGGGAGCATAGGGGTGGTGGGAGAAAGGAGGTGCAAGGGGAAGAGGAGGGGAGAAGAGAAGGATTGAGGAGAAC
>NW_026067917.1:12680965-12702751 GCF_014885135.2 Alexandromys fortis
TAATTAAAACATAATATTTAAATAATATATTTTTTAAAAAATATAATTTTTGTTAATAAAAATTATTAAAACAAATAATTTAAAATAATAATTAAAACATACATATATAAATAATATACATAATTATACTAGCTGACTTAAACAGAGAGAAAATCATGTAGAATTCAATTCTGGATTTTCATTAACAACAATGTCCATACATATGCACATATTCACACACCGCAAAACATAAACATAAAATAACTGAAAATTGTTGCAACAGCTCACTATTCTATGCCCCAGTATACAGCAGTGGTTAGATATACTTGGGTTCCTAATCTTGTGGAAATGCCATCACAAAAAAAAGAAAAAATCCAAAGTAAGTAAAATTGTGTTCTCTGTCCTTAAAAAGCAAATCTAAGCATTAAAGGAAGGTAGGAAATAATTTGTACAACCCAATAGGTAAAGCAGAGTAACAGCAAGATTAGAGGGATCTGCTTGAGTAAGTAACTTTAAGTTCTAATTCAAATGATGGTGCTAAACTTAGTATACCAGTGTCTATGGGTGGAGATTTCCAAGTATGTCTATGGGTGAAAATCTCCAAGTAAAAATCCTAAGGAAACTCTTGAGAGTTAAGAGTAGAGAAGAAATGCTATTAACATAGAAAGTTATGGACCACATATCAGTGATCTAGGGTGTCAGCACCATTTTTCTCTGGACAGAGTTAAATCCTCTCTTACCTCTTTTAGGCATTTGTTAAATGTCACTTTATCATTATGTACACCACATAGGCACACTCATACAGATACACACAAATACACACACACAAACACACACACAAACATACACACACACACACACACACACACACACACACACCACTCTGGACTATGATTTAGTTGGCTGCTTTCCTTCTGATGAGTAGGGAAATGTACCACATGAGCAAATAAACCAAGGATACTTAAAAGCACAGGAAAGGTGAATAACCTATATTTTGGAGTGAATAAATGAATGAAAGTAAAAGATAGAAAATAGATTGGGCATGAGTTGTAGCTTTTAACAAAGGCTTAAGAAGCTGTTGGGTTATAAAAATGTAAAGTAACAATGTGGTCTACAACATTTTCTTGCAAAATATTCCTCTTTCTAAATGTAAATTCCTCCACGTGAGGCACTGAGGCAGAAGGCTTATGTGTCTGAAGCTATCATATGCTATATGGCAAGTTCAGACCAGATACAAACTAAGATGCTATCAAAACAACAACAACAAAACACCAAAAGCAACTAAAAATTCAAAGTATTTCCCTTTGCCCTTTTTAATGGATAATGGATTACCATGTTTTGGAAGTAGAAGCAGAGACTTCAAAACTTCCTTGTGTTTCCTTGGTCGTAGTTGCCTTGTGGTGTGTGGGAGTTTAACATTGTGTTCAGGAAGCTCTGTGGAAAAGCCTGAACTATCTGAATATCTGTAAATTGAATGTAGAAGTTCTTTCACACATAAGAGGGTTAAAGTAGAATGTCCATGTAGAATAATGAAGAGAACAGAGTAGCAAAGCCTGGTGAGTTCTACTAGCTAAAGATTGGTTAGATGAGGAAAAGCCAGGCAAAGAGACATGGCTAGTGAGACAAGAGAAAAGACCAAAGAATCTAGCAGTGATGAAACAAAAGGCTTTGATGAAAAGGGCATGGCCAGCTGGCTATCTGTGTTGAACATTTCTGGGAGAAAAACTAAGATGAAATTAGGGATTGGGTGATGACTTAGGTAAGGTCGTGAAGTGGGGCCATTATGGAAAGATACTTGAGTGTAATATTCCTAATAAAGAGTATTAGGGAAAGTGAGAGGTAGGTTAGATTCTCAACAGTGCATATATGGACTATTAATTTCTTATTAAACTTGCAGAATATGTAAGAGTTCACTTACCCATTTGAACTGAAAGACTGAAGTAGGACCACAGGTGTAGTTCATACAATCTGGAAGTCAGTACAAGTATCTCTTATTTTTTTTCCTGCGAAAAATGCTATCATCTAGATTGTATAGTAAAGCTAAGATTAATTAAAGTTAAAAATGTTTATTATGTTATGCTTAACATTCTATAAGGTTTTACTTAAAAGGAGGAAAAATACAAATAGATGTCTTTTTTCTCTTCTGTCCTTCTTTTCTTTCTTCTCATCTTTATTTTGTTTTTAAACTAGTACTTTTCTGAGACTAGAACAACTGAGTGAGTTGGTCTTCTCTACTTTAAAGCAGAAGCTAAGATAGAGTGCTTCTGAGGCTGATCTCATTGCCTCAGTTACTGTGGGAGCACCGATGTGAACAACATGGCCAGACGTATAGGAAATAGCCCTTAAATTATGTTCACAAGCAGAGAGAAGTGTTTTTCCTAAAACTGAAGATCTTGACATCTAGAAATTCCTACTACATAGAAATCACTTAGGGAATTTTACAAAATACTGATACCTTAGGAGGTCTTAGTTCCAATATAAAAGATTTCATTTCATTAGCCTGGAGTATAGCCTAGTTGTTGACACTTTTTAAACTCTCAATTGTTTTTGTACTTCAATGGTAGACTACTAGCCTAGGATGGATTGAGTTCCTGGGTCAGATGATTCCAGAGAGCATGGAGCTGTGGAAAGTCCTTCTGTCTGTGTGTTGCTATTGTTGGTAAATGAATAAAGAATTTCTTTGAACCTATGGCTCAAATACACAGATTAACAAAAATGGATTAAATTAATATGTAAGAGTGAGCCAATAAGAAGCTAGAGCTAATGGGTCAAGCAGTGATTTAAATAATACAGTTGCTATGTGATTATTTTTGGGTCTAAGCTAGCCAGGTGGCCAGAAACCAGCAATTGTTAAAAGGCCTAAGCCTCCCACACTAAATGCTTACTGTAGTGTGTATGCTAGTACACAATTAGTGCTACCATACTGTTTGAAATCTAGTGCTATATATTCAAAATAAACGCTGCATGTATAAATGTGTAAGGAACCAGCCTTGTACACTCTGTCCAAGTAAACAATTTGCCTATTACAGTCTTACATCCCCTGTACTTTTTGTCAGTCCTGGTTTATTAGGAGCATATCACGGTATTTAAAAGAACAGAAGTACTCATTAAAAGGCATGCCTCTCATGAGACCATTCACAATAAATTCAGGTTATTGGCAGAAGCATTACACAGTGTTCTCAAGAAGTTGAGTTCTGTGTTACAGGCATGAGTCTCCTGAGTACATTCAAAATGAGTCCTGCATCACAGATACCAGCCTTGCCCGGTACATACAAGGTAAGTTCTCCATAAAAGGATTGCTATTCCTGATGAATGCTGGCTGAGTTATATGCATGAGCCTCACACAGTGCATGCTCCAAAAGTGCTAGAATGTATGGTTCATTGACACTCCCAAATAAAATTCACCCACTACGAATGCTAGATTATAGTTTTGAGTGTCATCAGTACATTTACAATGAATTCTAGGTTGTGAACAACAGTACATTCTTGGAGAATATTGTGTTTGTGCAGTGAGTTTTCCTAGTACAAAAACCATAGGTGCTGGGTTACAAACATATGTCTTTCAATATGCGCACAATGAGTAATGTTTTATAGGCATACACCTCCCACAGTACATTCACCAGGAGTATTTGTTTATTCTTTGGACTCTAGCACTACACATGCACAAAAACTTGCTGTGTTGGAAGGCATATGCCTGGAACATTATGTAAAAGGCATGCACAGAGAACATTCACAATTGTTACTGGTTTATAGGCAAGAGCATATACACAGTACACACAAGCAGAGGGATGCCCTGTTACAAACCTATTTTTCCCAAGTTCTTTTAGAGTGAGTCTTCCTTACAGTCATAAACTCATACAACACCAGTCAGAACTGTTCTAGGATATACAAGTGATCCTCCATAATGGAATGTACCATGATTGCTAGGTTATTGATTTTAGTCTCCCACTGTTCATTCATGAGTTTTAGGTGGGAACCTTGGGCAGTAAGTTCAAATGGATGAGTTCCCCATTACTGAGAATGTTTCCTAACTCCATCCAAAATGAATGCTGGGTCTGGGAAGGAACTTCACACATTATACCTGACTTCTTGTTTATACAACTGACCATCCCACATGAAGTGCTCCAGGAGAGGCAGCTTAGAGTTTTGAGTATCACACGGTACATTTACAATCAGTGCTGGTTTCAAGCATGAGGTTTTCCCAGCATATGAAGCAGCAGTAATGCGGTAGTAGCTTGAGCATATAAACAATGCATAAATCAGAGGTTTTGTGTTACAAGTCTTTGTCATCAGAATACATGTACAATGAGTGATGCTACAGGCATGAGTTTCCGACAGTACATGCAAATTTTATGGTAGCTTACATTTTAGTATCTAGCACTGTACATACAGGAGTGCTTATGTCTATAGACATGAACCTAACAGTTTAAATACAAGCATATTAGAACTCCTTAAAAGGTGGGCCTTTTCCTGAGTTCATTTACAATGAGTCATTAACTCAGCACAGCACTTAAAAGCATACTACTGCTTCCTAATGGCAACACAGTCTCACACAATGATGCTCTAAAAGTACTGGTGTATATGGTTGATCCATTAAAGTAAATAAACCTGAAAGTTCAATTACAATTTTTATTGTAACACAGTACATTCATAAAGACTACTGGGTTGTAACCATGAAACTTCACAACATATGCACCATGAGTGCTGGGTTACAGGCATACATCTCAAAAGATGTGCACAGTGAGTGAGTAACATGTTATTGGCTTGCATCTCTCAAAAAAACATGCACCAGTAGTACTCTCATGCTGCTTGGAATCTAGCACAGTAAATGCACAAGGAGTTCTGGGTGATAGGCACAAACTTGCCGTTTTAAGTACAAGAACATAAGTGCTCTTAACTGGCATGTGTTTCCCAAGTACATTCACAGCACGAGCTGATTTATAGGCATAGACTTTGTATGGTACATACAAGCAGATGAATTTCCCATTAGAAGACTGCAAATCCAAAATACATTCACAATGCGTGATGACTTTTAGTGAGGATGGTTTATAATAATGGTTTATATCACACAACACGTGATGATTTGATAGCTCTGGGATATACATGTGATCCTCCCAAACAAAATGCACTATGAGCTCTGGCTTACTGTTTTGAGTCTTACACAGCACATTCACAATGAATAATGGCTTTTACATATGAAGCTTGAGCAGAATATGCACCAGGAGTCAGGTCTTAAATGTGTGAGTCTCATAGAGTATACAAACCATGAGTGCTGTGTTCCAAGCATCTGCCTTTAGAATACATACACAATGAGTTATGTGTTGTAGTCATGAAACTCCTGCAATACATGCACAATTGGTTTTTAGCTTACTGTTTTGGATGTACACTCAGAAATGCTCATAAACACATAGTTCCCCTTGAAAGATGTGCAATTCCAGAGTAAATTCGCACTGAGGTCTGAGTTCTACATAGGAGCACCATACAATACGTGCTCCATAAGTACTGGTTTATACCTGTGAGCATCCCACATGAAAAGAACCATGCATACTGACTTCTGTTTCAAGTCTTGAACAACATTTTCATTTTTAGTGCTGGATTATAAATATGAGCCTAGCGCAGCAGGTGTACCAAGGCAGCTGGTTTGTCATATGAGCTCTTGAACAATACATAAACCATAAATATCGGTTTACTGTTGTGAATTTTGAACAGTACATCCACAATGAGGGTTGCATTATAGTGAGAGTCTCCACAATACACACAGCAGGAGTGCTGGATTACTGTTTGGAATCTAGCTTTGTATATTTAGAATGAGTGCTGATTTATAGGTACCGGCCTTTCACAAAAAGTACAAATATATTTATGCTCCATTTTGACAGTGTGTATCAAAAACAAATTCAACATTGAGTTGTGGGATATAGGCACTAACATCACACAGTATGTAAAAACAGATCAGTTTTCCATTTCAGGATTACATCTTCCCGGTACATTCACAATAGGTCCTGGATTATAGGCGCAGTAAATACACACAAATATTACATACAGGATTGTCCCTCCTGAATAAATTCACAGTGAATGATAGATTGCAGGCTTGAGCTTCATACAACCTATGCTCCAATACTTCTGGGATTTATGCTTCAATATGCCAAACTAAATGCATGCTTGGTGCTTGATTACTGTTTTAAGTGTACTTTTCCAGTGAGTGTTAGGTTATAAACATGAACCTCTACATAGCACACTCCACACACACACCAAGAGTGATATGTATACTGCAAATTTCCTGAAGTATATAAACTTTGAGTTCTGGGTTAAAAGCATGCATTTACAGAATACATTCGCCATAAAAATGAAGTTATATGCAAGCTCTTCGCAATCCAAGCAACATGAGTGCTAGTTTACTATCACACACAGTACATTTGCAATGAGTGCTGGTTTATAAGCACAGGCTTTCCACATTCCACGCACTATGACTGCTGCCTTACTCTTAGGAATATAACACTGTGCATTCACAGTGAGTGTTGGCTTATAGGTATGTGCCGTATACAGTAAGTGCAAACATATGAGCATTCTATCACAGGCTTGTGTCTCCCAAGCACACTCACAAAGACTGCTGGGTTATAAAGATGACGCTTCCCTAGTACATGTACCAAGAATGCTGGCTTAGTAGTGGGGGTCTACCACAGTGTGTAAACAATGATTCCTCAGCTAAAAGCATGCATCTCTGGAAGTGTGAACCATGAGTAATGTGTTAATTGTAAAAGCCTGCCTGCCATGTAAATGAGCTACATTTTTTTTTTACTGTTTGTAATCTAGCACTGTACAATCATGTTTTGTGAAAGCAGGGTTATAGACCTGAGCCACCCACAGTCCAGACACCATGAGTTCTGTCTTACTGATTTGAATCAATCATAGTACATTCATATAAACATGCTGGTTTAGTGGGGTTAGTCTCCCATAGTACATAAACAATGAGTCCTGAATTCCAGGCATGTTTCTCCAGAGTACACACACCATGAGTGATGCATTAAAGGTATGAGCCTTCCACAATACATGAACTCTTACCCTTAACTTACTTTTTGGAATCATAAAGTGTGCATTCACAATGAATGCTGGGTTTTAGGCATGAGCCTCACACAGTAAATACAGCACATAAGTGCTCTGTTATAGGATAGGATGCCCTGAGTGCATTCACAATGAGTCCTGATTCATAAATACATGCCATGGACCATGAGTGCGCTGTGATATGCCAGAGCCTCCAACAGTTATTGTGCCATGAGTGCTGGGTGAAAGACATTAGATTTTCACAGTAAATGCCGGCTTATTATTTTGAGTCATGCACAATAAATCACAATGAGTGCTGTGTATACACATGAACATCCAACAGTATATAAATTTTGAGTGTTGGGTTACTTATTTACATCTTGCATGGTACATTCACAGTGATTGATGGATACAAATGTGAGCCTCCCAAAATAAATGAACCAAGAGTTCAGTGTGACAGGTTTATGCCTCTAAACTACACAAACAATTAGTGCTTGGTTACAGTCACGAGACTGCAGCAGGCAATATGAGCACTGTCATAAACATGTTACCTTCCCACAGTTCATGTACCATAAATGATGATTTATATATGTGAGCCTCCCATGGTAATTGCACCATGGATGCTGAGTTACAGGCTACAGACTTCCAAAGTACATGGACCCTGAACGCTGGAGAATTCTTTGGAGTATAGCCCGGTTTATGTACCATAAGTGCAGAACAAGGATGACAGAGCATAAGCCATGAATTCTGGATTATAGGAATGCAGTTTTAAAATAAATGTAACATTAGTACTGGCTTAATCTGTTGAATCTTGCACAGTACATTCATAATGCATGCTGAGCTATAGGTATGAGCCTCCCAAAGTAAATGAACCATGAATGCTGCATAATAGGAGTACATTAACATAGTAGATTCACTTCAAGTGCTGGATTATAGGTCTCTCACAGTACATGCCCTATTATAGTAATGGTATGAAAGTAGAAGTCCCAAACACAGCATACACATGAGTGTTGTACTATGTATGTGAGACTCCACAGTATAGTTGTGAGCCTCCCACAGTACTCCATGAGTGCTGGCTCACTGGTTGGAAATTGGCACTCTACACTCACACTAACATGATAGGTTAGTGGTGTGAGTGAATGTTCCTCAGTAAATAAACCATTACTACTGAATTCCAGGCTGGTTTTTTTTATTTGTTTGTTTGTTTGTTTTTGCCTTTTCTTTCTTGCTTTTTTTTATGTAAGATTTTTTTAAAATACAATCTTTCCTCATTTTACATAGCTATCCCCATTCCCACTCCCTCCCCTCCTCCTACCCCACTCTCCCTAACCTCCCCCCCTTCACTCCTCCAAAAGGGTGAGACTTCCCATGTGGAGTCAAGAAAGTCTGACACATCTGACACATCACTTCAATGAAGGACCAAGGCTCTACTCCCCATATCTAGGCAGAACAAGATCCCTCCAAAGATAATGTGCTACAAGACACCAGTTTAAGTACTAAGGATAAATGATGGTCTCACTGCCAGTGGCCCCACAGACTGCCCAAGATTCACAACTGCCGACCACATTCAGTGGGCCTAGTTTGACCCTATGCAGGTTCACACATTATCAGTTCAGAGTCAATGAGTTATTAATAGCTCAGGTCATCTATTTCTGTGGGTATCACCATCATGGTCTTGACTGAATCACGCATATTATCACTCCTCTCTCGGACTGTTTCCTGAAAGGTTGGCGCAGTGCTTCACTGTAGCCCTCTGTATCTGTTTCCATCAATTGCTGGATGAAGGTCCTATGATGACAGTTAAGGTAGTAATAAATGTAATTGTGGGGGAAGGACAGTTTAGGCATCTTTTGTACTGTTGCTTAGAGTTTTAGCTGGAGTCATTCTTGTGGATTTCTGGGAAATTCCCTAGTGCCATGTTTCTCACTACCCCCTTAATGACTCTATCAAAATATCTTTCCTTTCCATCCCTCACTGTCCTTCCCCTTTCTTGAGCATCCTGTTTCCTCATATTCTCCTCCTCTCTTCCATTCTCCCTTCCTTTTCCAACCTCCCTTACTCCACTCCTTGCTCCCAATTTTCTTGGGAGATCTTGTCTTTTTCCCCTTCCCAGGGGGAGCCACATATGTCTCTCTTAGAGTTCTCCTTGTTACCTAGCTTCTCTGATATCCTGGACTATAGGCTGGTTATCCTTTGTTCTACATCTAATATATGCTTATGAGTGAGTATATGCCATGTTTGTCTGTCTAAGTCAGTGTTACCTCACACAGGATGTTTTTTTTTCTAGGTCCATCCATTTGCATGCAAATTTCCAGATGTCATCTTTTTTTGTTTGTTTGTTTGTTTGTTTTTCTGCTGAGTGACTCCATTGTGTAAATGTACCACATTTTCTTTCTCCATTCTTTAGGTGAGGGGCACCTAGGTTGTCTCAAGCTTTTGGCTATTACAAATAATGCTGCTATGAACACAGGTGAGCAAGTGTCCTTGTGGTATGAGTGCGCATCATTTGGATATATGCCCAAGAGTGGTATCGCTGGGTCCTGAGCAAGATTGATTCCCAGTTTTCTGAGAAACAGCCACACTGGTTTCCTAAGTGGCTATCCAAGTTTGCATTCCCACCAGCAATGGAGGGAATTGTTACAGCATAAGTTATTATTGATGTTTTTGATCTTAGCCATTCTGACTTGTGTAAGATAATATCTCAGAGTTGTTTTGATAGGTATTGTCCTGATGGCTAAGGATGGTGAGCATTTTCTTAAGTGCATTTTGGCCATTTGAAATTTTTCTGTAGACAATTTCCTGTACCCCACTTTTATGATTGGATTTGTTTGTAATTTGATGTCTAGCTTCTTGAGTTCTTTATATATTTTGGAGATCAGTCCTCTCTCCAATGTGGGTTTAGTGAAGATCATTTTTCATTCTGTAAGCTGTCATTTTGCCTTAGTGACTGTGTCTTTTGCTTCATGGGAACTTTTCAGTTTCAGGAGGTCCCATTTATTAATTGTTGCTGTCTGTGTCTGTGATACTGGTGTTATGTTTAGAAGGGTATTTGCACTATGAGTAATGTGTTCTTTACATGGCTCCTCCACAATAATTGCACCATATGATCAAATTCCCAAAAATACATTTACCTTCAGTACTGACTTACTATATGGAATCCAGCACTGTATATTCATTCACAATTTATGCTGAGTTACAGACATGAGACTTGCACAATACTGATTTAGCCACGTTTCCCAGGTACGTTCGCAATGAGTGCTGGGTTATAGGAATAAAACCTCCCACTGGTTCACTGTTTGGAAACTCACACTAGATGTTTAAGATGAATACTAGTTTATAGGCACTAGCCTCCCACAGTGCATGCACCATGAGTGCTAGCTTAGTGTTTGGAAACTCATAATGTATATTCACACGAGTGTGATGAGTTAGTAGTGTGAATCTCCCACAGTACATAGACCATGACTGCATGACTACAAACATTCATCTCCAAAATATATGAACCATTCGGGGATGTGTTTTATGCAGTAGGAACCCACAGTAATTGCACCATGAGTGCTGAGTTATAGGCATGAGCCTCCCACAGTAAATGCAAGCTTATTGTTTTGAGGTGGGCCCAATAAATTCTCAGTGAGTTCTGCATTATAAACATGAGCCTTGCAGAGAACATGCATCTTTCTTCTTATGGATATGGTTAGGAGTATGGTTAGAGAATATTAGGGCTTGGGCTGTGGAGTTTAGACTAAGGTTAGGGTTGTAGTTAGGGGTTTAGGGTTAGAGTTGTGTTAAGCATTATACAGATTTATGCGTATTGTTTTTATTAGGGTTGGGATGATGGGGTTAGGATTAGGATTAAAGTTAAATATGTCTGGGTTCCTACAGAGGGTTAATATTAAAGATAGAAATGGTCTCATGCCCCTCGGGTAACCAAGTTTTAAAAGATGAGTTTGTTCTCCAGAGAGTGTGTTATCTATGGCTTCTAGCCAGGGTCTCTCTTCTCTAATGTCAATATGTCCTGCAGAGTCAGTGTCTCAGTGATTCCCACAACTGAGTTTGACACTTATGTGAACTATGTCTTTGCTCTCTGGGTAGCACTGCACTAAGGGTGGTTGGTTTAACATTTTGGGTTTTAAGAATATAATTTGAATGTAGTTTCTGCTTCCAGGGCTTGCACTGTAGAGCTGAGAGGCTGAGGCTGTTCGGATTTCTGTTCTTCTCCTCATTACCCTTCTGATTATTTGTTCTCTTCTGCAGTTCTGTCATTCCTTTTCTAAATTTCAAAATGTTTTCCTCTCTCCTAGTTTTATTTACTTACTTATTTGTTTGTTTGTTTGTTTTAACACTTTCTTAATGTGTCAGAGAGTAGTAAGTTTTTAGTCCATTTCACCTGGAAACTGGAAACCAATACAGAAAAAAGTAGGAAATTCTGAGGCTACCTTCAATAGTAGATAAACATCCACAGTCTCAGCACTTGGGTAGTTGAAGTGTGAAATAGTGATTTCGAGGCCAGATAAAATCGTATAGTGAGATGCTATCTCAAAAATTAATTAACACCGTGGGCAGACATCCACTGCTAAAGTGCAGACCATTCCAGTCAGAGAAGGTAGAACCCCTTTCTGCACTTGGTACTTTCTCACACCCTTAGTTAGGGTTCCAGAGACACACCCTGCAGATACTCTTTTTCAGTGCCCTGACCCATGCAATACCCTTAATCTACCTATGGTGAATATCTACATCCGTTGCTTAGGTTCTGTCCCTGCCAGCCATAATAGGAAAGAACCCAAGCTGCTGTCTGAAAGCTCCACTCCATCAATTGAGAGGCAAAAGACCTAAGTTGTGGGCATTCCCAGCACCACAGACCACTTGCCATGCCCCTGCTCCTACACTGACAGGTACTTGCTGCTCCATTGCCAATATATAAAACAGTTGAAGCGCAAGAAAACAACCTTAAAACCAACCTTTTGAAGATGATAGAGATCTTTACAAACTAAATGAATAAATCACTCCAATGAACCCAGCAAAAAACATACACACAAACACGTACACACACATACACACAACGGGTGGAAACAAATTAGTCCCCTAAGAAAACAAGAAAAAGCAAACAGGGAAAGAAAGATAAAGTAGAAATGGAGAGAGCAATAAAAAGAATCAATAAAACAAGCAGTTGGTTCAATGAAAAAATAAACAAGATAGACAAAACCTTGTTTAAAGTAACTAAACAAGATAGAGAGAATGCCCAAATCAACAAAATCAAAAAGAAAAATGGAGACATAACAACAGACTCCTGGGAACTCCATCACAGAAACATAAAGTCATACTTTAAAAACCTTCAATCCTCAAAAATGGAAAATCTTAAAGAAATGGACAATTTTCTTGATAGACACCACTTATTGAAGTCAAATTAAGATCAGATGTGCAATTTATATAGATCTATAGCCTCTAAAGGAACAGAAGCTATCACACAAATTCTTCCAACCAAAAATAATCTAGGGCTAGAGGGTTTTAGTGTGGGATTTTACCATATTTTCTATCAAAAATCAATACTAATGCTCCTCAAATTATTCCACAATATAGAAACAAAAGTAATATTATCAAGTTCAGTTTATGAGACCACAATTACCTTGATATCCAAACCACACACAGATTCAGCAAGTAAAGAGAATTACAGATCAATTTTCCTTATAAATATTGCAAAAATACTCAATAAAATACTTGCAAACTGAATCCAAGACCATATCAAACCATGATCACTGCATCCCAGGAACACAGTGATGGCTCAACATATGAAAATCTGTTAGTGTAATCCACTATAATAAGAAGTGAAAGAAAAAAATGATTGTTTAATCAGATGCTGAACAATAATTTGGCAACTTCCACATCTGTCAAGATAAAAATCTTTTAGAGGTCAGAGATACAAGGAACATACTAAACATAATAAAGGCAAATTATAGCAAGCTGCTAGCCCACATAAAAATTAAATGGAAAGAGACTCAGAGCAATGCCACTAAAATCCAGAATAAGGTAAGGTTGTCCATTCTCACCATATCTATTCAATATAGTACTTGAAGGTCTAGCTAAAGCAGTCAGACAACCAAAGTAGATCAAGAGGATCCAAATCAAAAGGAAGAAATCAAAGTTTCATTATTTGCAGATGATATGATAGTATACTTTAACCACCATAAAAATAACATTTCATAATAGTCACAGATACTATTAAATATTGTAGTGTACCTCTAATAAAAGTGAAAGAGCTTGTGACAAGAACATCAAGACTTTGAAGAAAAAGATTGAAGAAGATTTCAGAAGATGAAAAATCTCCCACACTCATGGAATGGTAGGATTAACATAGTAAAAATGT
Organism: Alexandromys fortis; assembly: GCF_014885135.2. Lineage (NCBI taxonomy): Eukaryota > Metazoa > Chordata > Mammalia > Rodentia > Cricetidae > Alexandromys > Alexandromys fortis. Next base: position 12,694,341 of record NW_026067917.1, read on the forward strand.
TCCTCTTACCAGAAGCAATCTAAAGATTCAACACAATCCTTCACAGACCTTGAAAGAACAATGTGAAACTTCATCCAGAAATATAAAAAGACCAGGATAGCTAAACAATCTTGTGAAATTATAGAACTTTCAAAGATATCAGTATCCCTGATTTCAAGCTGAACTATAGAGGTATAGTAATTTAAAAAAAAAAACACATTATTCACATAAAAACACACAGATGGATCGGTGGAATCAAATTGAAAACCCACATGTAAATCCACATAAATATGGACATCTGATTTTTCATAAAGAAGTCAGAAATATAAAATGGAAAAAAGAAAGCATCCTAAAATCATGGTGTACTGGTCTAACAGGATGTCTGTATGTAGAAGAATGTAAATAGATCCATATCTATCACACTGCACAAAACACAAGTCCAAGTGCATCAAAGCCCTCAATACAAAACCAGAAACACTGAATCTTATAGAAGAGAAACTAGCATATAATGCATTGGCATAGAAGAAAAATTCGTGAACCGAATGCCAACAGATTAGGCAGTAAAAGACAGAAAATTAATAAATGGAACCTCATGAAAATGAAAAGTTTCTGTACCAACAGAGCAAGTGCTAAGAGAGAAAATTAATAAATGGAGCCACACGAAACTGAAAAGTTTCTGTAAGGTAAAGGACACTGTCAAAAGGACAAAACAACAACCCACAGAAAGGGAAAAGATTTCTAACAACTCCATCTGATGGATGGCCATTATCAGAAAAGTATAAAGAATTCAAACAATGAGATACCAACAAATTAAATAATTCAATTAAAAATGAGGCAAAATATAAACTCAGAATTTCCAACAGAGGAATTTCAAATGATTGAGAAGCAGTTAAGCAAATGTTCAACATCCTTAGCTGTCAGGGAAATGTGAATCAAAACTACTCTGAGTTACCATCTTTGACCTGTCAGAATGGCTAATATCAAAAAAGAAAATGACAGTTCATGCCAGTGATGATGCAGATCAAGGAGAACACTGATTTGTTGCTGGTGGGAATGCAAACATGTACAGTTGCTTTTGAAATCAATATGGCAGTTTCTCAGAAAATTGAGAATTGATCTACCTCAAGACCTAGCAATACCACTTCTGGGCATATACCCAGAGGATGATCTATCCTACCACAAGAACACTTGCTCAGGTATGTTCCTAGCAACTTCATTCATAATAACCAGAAGCTAGAAACAACCTGGCTATCCCTCAAGTGAAGAATGTTTAAAGAAAATGTGCATTTACACAGTGGAGTATTATGCAGCTGTTAAAATAAATAACACCATGAAATTTTCAGGCAAATGGATAGGAATAAAAAATAATCATCAAGAGTGACATAACTCAAGCCCAGAAAGATAAACGTGGAATGCATTCACTCGTAAATAAAATTAGTTGTAAAGTAAATGATAATCATGCTAGAATCCTTAGATTCAGAGAAGCTAATATACAAGGTGGGCTTAAGGGGTTTATATGCATGAATCACCCTAAGAGGCAGAAATAGAGTAGTTATCATGGGTGGACTGTTGGTGGGTTGAGGACAGGAATAAGGGGGATCAGATGGGGGAAGATGAAGGGAGAGACAACAGTTGGGGGGATGGCTTTTCCTGGGTGAGGTAGAATCCTTGTACAGTGGAAACTCCTAGGAATCTATGAGGTTTACCCTAGTTCAGACTCTTAGCAAAGGGATGTGAAGCCTAAACAGGCCATCTCTTATAACCAGACAAGACTTCCAGTGGAGGGATCAGAATACCAACTCATCCTCAAATACCTTCAATTTATAATTCTACCTGCAAGATGTACTGTGGTAGAGGTGTCTCAGAAATTGGGAGAGTGACCATCCAAAGTCCAGTCAAACTTGAGATCCATTTCCCAAAAGGAAGCCCACTCCAACTCTACCTGGAGTAACAGGAACTAGAGGCTGGATAGCACAGATAATTAGGATAGAACTAAACACAGTCAGCAACGACAACAAAAATAGTCACTAAAATCGTTGCTAATGATATTATTTTATATTCATAGACTCCAGGAGCCTAATTTATAGTAGACAGTTTCTATACTGATGGAAACAGATGCAGAAACTACAACCAAACATTAGATGGAGCTTGGGGAAATCTGTTGAAGAGTGGTGGTGGTGGGGGGGGGGAATATAGGAGCCATAGAGTACAAGAATAGCACAAGAAAACTCACAGATTCAATGAACCTGGGCCCCTAGAAGCTCAACAAGATTTAACTGAATCAGGAAGCCTGCTAGGGTCTGACCCAGACACTCTGAATCTATGATATGGTTGCATAATTTGGTTTTCTTTTTTTTTCTTATTTTTTTATTGAAAAGAAAAAAAAATTCCTGCCTCCTCCCAGCCTCCCATTTCCCTCCCCCTCTTCCTGCCCCTCCCCCCCTCCCCCCACTTTTCTCCTCCTCCCTCTCCAGTCCAAAGAGCAGTCAGGGTTCCCTGCCCGATGGAAAATCCAAGGTCCTCCTCCCTCCATCCAGGTCTAGGAAGGTGAACATTCAAACTGGTTAGGCACCCACAAAGCCAGAACATGAAGTAGGATCAAAACCCAGTGCCATTGTCCTTGGCTTCTCATCAGCCCTCATTGTCCGCCATATTCAGAGAGTCCGGTTTTATCCCTTGCTTTTTCAGTCACAGACCAGCTGGCCTTGGTAGCTCCCAATAGATCAATCCCACTGTCTCAGTGGGTGGGTGCACCCCTCGTGGTCCTGACTTCTTTGCTCATGTTCTCCCTCCTTCTGCTCCTCATTGGGACCTTGGGAGCTCAGTCTGGTGCTCCATTGTGGGTCTCTGTCTCTATCTCCATCCATCGCCAGATGAAGGTTCTATGGTGATATGCAAGATATTCATCAGTATGGCTACAAAGAGAAACATATAGTTATCCTCCTGGCTATGGGAAGTAGACAAGATTGCCGGGCATAATTTGGTTTTCTTGAGAGAATCCTGAAAGTGGGAACAGGAACTATCCTACTTTGGGGGTACTTTTCTTCCCACTTGCTTGCTTTGTCTAGCCTTAATATGGTGAGAGGTGCCTCGTCTTATTGCAGTTTGACATGCCATGTTTGGTTGATTCACCTGGAACGCCTGATCTTTTATCAAGTTTCAGAAATGGAGGAAGAGTCAATGGGGAAAGTTACTGAAAGGAGAGAAGGTAAGGGAAACTGCTGTTGGGATATAATATATAAGAAAGAATAAATTTAAAATGTCAATTCACTAACTGATTAACTAAAATGTTTAGGGTTTCTTAATATGAGTTGTGCTATGTTATATGATAGTGGTACATATGACCTATTCTTCAGGTGCAGTCTCCATATAAGCAGAAGCTTTGTCAGATTTAGTTTAAAATACATTACATTTAAAATGATTACATTAACCCTGTAATATCCGAAACAGAATTACTAGATACTCTTATTGTGTCAGCCAGCCCTCCAAGTGATGTGATGCTTGTAAAATGTTGTAAGAATAGCCTTAAAAGAATACGTAGTAACCAATCAGATTAACATTCCACAAATAAAAGAGAAAAGCAGAAGCACAAGTAGGAGGATAGAATACTGCAGCTCTTCTGCCGTATGCACCAGACTGGAGCTGAATATATAAAAGAAATGTCTTCAAAGTATAGATTAAAATGAGAACAGGATTATCAAACAGAGTTGGGTACTCACTCAGAGCTCTCATGAGCTACATCAGACAAGTTTTAAACTATAAACATTTCACGGTTTAATGAAATTATAGAATTTGCTTTCGTTGAAAGAGATATATCTACCAATGTGGTTTCTAACTAAATTCTAATAGCAAAGAGGATTAATTGATTTATATAATTATTTTTAGATTGGTAATTAGATGCATCCTTAGTATTTCATAAAATCCTTGTGATTGAAGGGTAACAAAAAACATTGAAATCTTAATCATATGATTTACTTATTTATGTTTGCGGCATGTAATTACTTTGCAAGATATTTTCTGTATGTCTGTTCAATCAACTCTTCAAGTTCCTTTCATAATTCTATCCATCAAGCATGGCCTCTGTATAATCAGTTCAAACACAAGATAAGAAGATGAAATTGAGCCATGCCAGCAAGTGATCATGAAGTAACTGAAATAACAGTATGTATTTATTTACAAACACTTTATAAAGTTTCTATTTTCATTTGACATTGATTAGTATATACTAATATTTTAACATTAGTAAATCCAATTTTCCCATCTGTGTAGGATTCCCCATTTTTCCAATACTATTGATTAGTTTTCCATTCAACAACCACTTGACTGTGGTGTGCTTGACAAATGCAAACGATACTGCACACTCAATTACATGCACACTCATGCATTTGCAGCTTTGAAGTCTTGATCCCATTTTCATGTGTCATAACACTTTCTAAATTAGTTCAGATTGAGGGTAAAGCTGGAAGATGTTCTGACTCTACTGAAAGAAACTAAGGTATGCTAAGATAAAGATAAATTTTGAAGAAAATTAAGGAAATATGCAGAAAACAATGATATACAAACATCTACACTATTATATGATACATATAATAGTTAAAAATCATATGAATTATATATGGCTTAAGGATATATGTATATATATATATAGAGAGAGAGAGAGACAGACAGACAGACAGACAGACATACAGAACATGCAAGCATAAAGAATGCATAGACATAGATAAATACTAAAATGATACAGAGAAGGTTATATGTGCTCTTCAAGTTTATTGATAACATTTTTTTCTAATTTTTCTAATAGGCAAACAGCATAAGTGAATAAGTGATATATATATATATATATATATATATATATATATTTTCTCACTTTTTGTATATAGGTTTGTTTCAAAGTGCCAAAGTCTGTGCTTTAAACCAAGCCACAACAATAGTTTTTGACCAGCAATAGTTTGTGAAAGGTACTGTGGTCTGGAAGTACCCAAGAACAATGCAAAGGCTCTTGAGGACAGCATGGGGAAAGTTTGGGAGGTGGTGATGGCACACACCTTTAACCCCATTACTCGAGAGGCAGACACAGGTACACCTCTGTGAGTTCGAGGCCATCGTGGTGTATACAACTAGTTCCATGACAGGCTCCAAAGCTACTGAGAAATCTTGTCTTGTAAAGCCAAAAAAAAGAAAAGAAAAGAAAGAAATCCCAGCAACATGGAGTGCACTAGCCAGTGGAACTAAAAGGTTTTGGAACACAGATGAAATTTTCCCATAAATTCTGCATAATGTTTTCAGTTTATTGTACATTTTTACAGGTGATTCATCATAGTTGAAGGTAAGTAGACACGCACTGTTGTCATATTTTGTTTGTGCTCTGACAAATAAAGTTTGCCTGAAGGTCAGAGGTTAGAGTTAGCTACTAGTTAACCATTGAAGCCAGGTGGCGGGGGCACACATCTTTGATCTCAGCACTTGGGAGGTGGAGACAAATATAAGGCAGGCAGAGACAAGATCTCTCCCTTTTCAGTCTGAGGATTTCATATAGGTAAGATCTCTAGTGGCTGGCTGCTCTGCTTCCCTGATCTTGCAGCTTCCACCCCCACCTGATATCTGACTCTGGGCTTTTATTATTAAGACCAATTAGAATTCGAGCTACAGTGGACAGTATGCAAAGTATGGTAGTTTAGCTCATGTGTGATTTCTTTCGTGTTCATCAATTATACAATGCCGTAAAACAGAATTTTAAGTTTGATTCATATTTCAAAATAACAACATTATGATTGATAATTGTTAAATGAACTTGATCAATAAATACATCTTTGGTCCTGAATTTTCTCGATTATTTCGAGTCTCCAATGTAATGAATTCTATGCAAATATCCATTTACTTTGAAAAACGCTACCTCAATAAATATATGTAAAATAAATGCAATTTAAACATTGATATTCAAATGAAGTGCTTTATCTTCTGGTTTGCATAGAGAGTGGCAGTGATTTGATATAGGAAATGGAATACAGAGTTTATAACAAGAATGTCTGGACTTTTAAAAGTAGAAAGAAATAAATTTCAAGGTTCTTTCATTTGAACATCAAAGGATTTACCCCAACCCTAAGATTTGCAGAACCGAATGCCAACAATTCCCTCATTCTTTTTTTAACTTCAGAGACCACAGTTGCTTTCAAAACCATTTTGAAGGTTGCTAGGCTTGCTGAGGTGCAACAGGCCTTCATTGAGAACCAAAGGTTTGCATCAAGAAGAAAATAACTTTTTAACTTTTCACAACAAATCAAAAACTTTCATCTCTAAGATAAAATATATAGACACATAAGAGATAGTAGTGATTTTGATGAGAATAAACAAGTACTTGCTACCTAGTAACACAGACTAGAGCATTGGGGCTTGGCAAAACAAAACAAAAACAAACAAACAACAGAATTTAATGTATATTCAGTAAAAGGGACTAAACCTACATGAAAAACTTATGGGATGGTCCTGGGGAGAACCTTCCTGCTAAATGAATAGTGCGGGGGTGATTTTAGGGTCCTTTCATGTGAGCAGAAATGGCCAGGAAGTCCTCTGTACAGGTAGTATGCTTCTTATTGAGGTGAGAGTTTTGATGTTGTGTGCAGGGGATTTGAACTTCTGTCATTTCCTAGATGAGATCATTCTGCTTACATACAATGTTGAGAAGACAGTTTCCATCAATATTTGTGTTTGAAGGCTACTCCTGAAGTACACTTTGATAACTCTGTCATGCAGGAAGTTTGTATCTACATGAGGCTAGGACTCAACAAAGTCATCATAAAAAAATTCTGAGAAAGTTTGATTATTTTGAGGTACTAAAGATGTATGTGATTTTTTTTAAATTCTGTACTCCCACAAAATAGGATTTATTAAGTAGTATTTTATTATCTTTTTACATAATTTACAAAGAATAATTAAAATAAATTACTTCATTTCTCCAAAAGCTTCCAATTCCATGGGAAGTATATATATGTATGCACATACATATGCATACATACATAAGTTATTATGGAGAAAACTTTGCATATAACTCAGTATCTACTGGTAGAAGTAGATTATGACACATACACAAAGCACAGTTCTCATCCCAATATCAATGACAACAAAATGTAGTTTATTCTGGAACCAAGTATGAATAAATATGCCCCTGATTAACAAATTCAGGTTACTCCAATTATCATGTTCCTCTGGGGTTATAGTTTAATTGATTCTATTTTAAAAATAGAACAAAGAATCACAAATTGTATTCAAATGTGATGGTAGAAGCAGCATATAGGTTAGTTATAGCAAATTAGGGAAATTTTTGTTATAGATTCTAGGTAGTATCTGATGACATTCCTAGACTTTGGCTTGGTAGAAGCTAGGAATATTTTTGCAAAATCTAAAATGATTTACTTATGAGTTATAAGAACGTTAATACAAAAACAAAGGTGGATAACAAATGACTTATTTTATTATTTTTAAAATTGTATGTGTGTTTGTGTTCTGTCTGCAGGTATGTCTGTGCACCATATGCAATCCGAGTACCCACATAGACAGAAGATACTGTTAGGTCTCTTAGAACTAGATTTACAAATGTTTGGAAATCTTCATGTGTCATCTGGGAGTTGAACCTGGGACCTATGGAAGACCAGTCAGTGCTCTTAATTATGGAGAAATCTCTCTAGTCCCTAAGGACTACTTAGAGGTCTAAGATAGCTTGAGATAATATATGAAATCCTCACTTCACATATTGTTTTGATTCTAAATGAAATATGTAAATTAAAAGGGGAGCTTTTTGTCTATCTTAATTTATTCTCCAATTAAGGAAACTGACTTGTTTAGCAGCAGAATAAATGAAACTACTCTGGATACTTCTATTTATAATTAGGAATTATTATGATCCCATTCTTATAATTCTTACCTTCCCACAACATCCATAGAATATTCTAGAAAATCATTATATTAGTTATTTAAGAGGATTTAATAGATTACCAAAATTCAGAGTTTTACAATTGATTCTGAGCCAAGTAGAAAACTTAACGATTAAAAAATGTCAATGCTTAGGAAATTGCATAAATTTTTCAAAAGGAAACAGACACAGACACACATATACACACAGATACATATATGCATATATATATACAAAAATATATACACACATGCATACACATATGTACAAGTATACACATACGAATAGACTCATGCATGCCTTCATATGCACTTACACACAAACACACAGACACACACACACATGAAAAACAAGATAGAAAATACTTTTGCATGCCATATTTCTTATCATGAATAGGTAAACCTAAGAGTGGATATGTATCTTAACTTCCTCCTTTTTCAACAGTTTATTGTAATGAACTCAAAATTAAATCTCGATCAAGTTAGATTAACAAATCCTCAATCACCTGACTAGTCCAAAACTTTTT
>NW_026067917.1:12704694-12782803 GCF_014885135.2 Alexandromys fortis
GGGGAGGGGGAGAAGAGTGAGGGGAGGGGGAGGGAAATGGGAGGCTGGGAGGAGGCGGAAACTTTTTTTTCCTATTCTCAATAAAAAAAAAGTTTGAAAGAATTATTATTGTGGAACAGAACTTAAAAGCAAGAAGGCATGCACATGGGAGAGGCCAATCAGCAGAAGGAGGCCAAGAAATAATTACTACTGAAGGTTTTTTTCTAGAGTTAATAATAATTAATTGGACTATAATGGGAGATGGGAGATGAATAATAAGTTTAGTTGAGTCAACCACCAATCCATCCAAATTGTAAATTCTATTCTCCATCCCAGATCCTGGATTGGAGTTCACAGCAGTACTCTCAGGGCTCCCAACAGAACTGACCATGCCTAGCTCTGATGGTGTGTGCTCATTAAATTGCTAAGTAGAAAAGGAAGAATTATAAGAATAAATGAAAATATGAACCAATCCCACTAAACTTTTCTGACTTGCATGTTTCATGTCTCAGGCTAAGCTGTTGATAGATAAGAGGATATTTCTGGCTTCTAAACAAGACAGAACAAAATTAAAGCCCAATGGATCAATGACCTCAACATAAAGCAGTTACACTGAATCTGATAGGAAGAGAAAGTGGGGATTTGTTTTGAACTCATTGGCACCAGAGAAGACTTCCTGAAGAGTACACCAATAGTACAGGCACTAAGATCAACAAATAATAAATAAGAACTCACAGAACTCAAAAGGAAAGGGGCACCATTCTTTGGACAAAGCCTCAGCATATAGAATGCGAAAACATTTTTACCATCTCCACCTCTAATAAAGGACTAATATCCAAAATATATAGATAACTCAAGAAACTAGATGTCAAAAAAGACCAAATAATCCAATTTAAAAATGATATACAGATCTAAAGAGAGAATTCTCAATAGAGAAATGTAAAATGGTTGAAAAACACTTAAAGAAATATACAACATCTATAGCCATTAGGGAAATATAAATCAAATTTACTCTGAGATTTCATCTTACACCTGTCAGCATGGCTAAAAATCAGTAACACCAAGTAACAGCTCTGATGACGATGTGGAATAAGAGCACACTGGCCCCTTGCTGGTGGGTATGCAAACTTGTAGAGTTGCTATGGAAATCAGAACAGTTCTCTAGAACTGTGAAATAATCTACCTCAAGAATCAGCTGTCACACTCTTAGGCTAATATCCATAGGATGCTCCATTTTCATTGTTGTTTTATTCATAATAGCTGGATATTATTGGTCAAAGATCAATAATAGATTAAATTGAGAATTTGGGCAGCCAAATACTATAAAAAATACTATAGCCAATACTATAAAAAAAGGATGCTTTCATGATGAAGATTTTAAAAGAGGGCATTCTACAGGATATTTATATACATCTACATCCTTAGAAAGCAATGGTGAATAGCCCTTAGGTATTTAGAGAGTGGAGATGTATCAATGCTCAACAGGAATTTCTGATAACAACTGATAAAATTCTATCAGTCCTATGAAGTGGTCAATTGTGGTATCTCCCATTATACCACTGTAACGCCTAAGTTGTTGAAAGGGAGGATTTCCCACATAGCTGAGAGTCTAGAAAAATAAGTGTGTGTTCCTATGGTAATTTTTAGAATAACTCTGCCTGCCATGACAAGTCTTAGGAGAATTCATCCTGTTTCTCTAGTACAAGTGGTCAGAAAAGCTAAATGGGATATCTGGCCGACAAGTAGGTCAGGATAATTTTGTTCTGAAATAGAATTTTTACCTTTTTTAATAATTGTGGATCCCATTCAGAAACTGCTGAAAGCATTATATAACGTTCTTGAAATAGAAATTAAAGCAAATATACCAAGTCTACTACATTATGTAATTTCAGTGGTAATTATGATTTATAATTTTCTCTCACATTACTTTAAATATTATTAAAGGAAGAGCACACATGTATAAAGTTCACCCTGTGTACTGAAATTAAGAATGGACTTACCCATGCTAATGGGTGATTTCAATAGTGTGTTGTACAAATATTGAGTATTTATATTTTATAAATCATTCATGATGTAACTTGTGGCTTTTATTCTGTTACATTTTTTGTGTCACAGTAAACATTAACATTAGTCTATCCTAAATTATCACCTAAAAATGATGTTTGTCAGGAGAATATATGAAGGGCTTCAAATGAAAAAAAAATAAACAACAACAACAAAAATGATTACTACTATTTTGTTCAGAGTTCCCTTCCATAATGTTTTAGATTTTCATAGTCTTCAAAACAATTTGTAAGCTCAATTGTGCCAGACTGAAAGTAATACAAATTATTTTGTTAGAAATAGAAACATGCCAATGTTTTTGAATTATTCAAATTAATCTAATGACATGCAATTGATTACCTGTAGATAATGGCAAAATTGGCAATATTTAACATCATTCAATATTTCTAGTCACTTGTACAAATGTGTCTTCTCTTGAACAGTTTTAACATCACAGTGGTTCTGTCAGTAGTAGTGGGAGCAGTAATATGAAGTACTAGCCCTTCTTGCTACTGACAGGCTTGGGAACTCTAAGGGACATCTACTCAGGTGAAATTGGGCTTCATGACACCGAAGTGTATTTCAGGATGAACTGGTAACTAAGATTCATTTCCAAAAGCGGTGGTAATATACCCTGACAGAATAAAACAAGGTGTATTTTGCTCATGGTTCTGGGTTACAATCCATCACTGTAGAGGAATCGTGGTGGCAGGAATTCAAAGTACCTAGTAATGCTACATCCACAGTTGAGCGGATAGAAATGACTTTACGGTCATTTATTAGTGCTCAAGATCACTTTCTCTTGTTTTATTTGGTCCAGGGCCCAGTCCTCATTTGGCACTGCCTACATCCAGGGAGAGTCTTCTCACCTCGGTAAACATAATAAGATGTTCCTCCACAGACTTTCACACAGGAAAATCTAGAGACTCCCTTTCTGTGATTCTAAATTGTGTCAACCTAACGACAAAAACTAACCATTACAATCAGTAAAAGGTTGGAGCTTGTAGTTGTTGTTGTTTCCCCTCCCCTCACTGGACCACCAGTTTGCTTCCAAATGAAAACATGAATATTTATTATTAATTATCAAAGTTTGGCCTTAGCTTTGGCTTGGCCACTAGTCTTATAGCTGAAATTAACCCATATTTTTATTAATCTAAGTTTTACTCTGTGGCTTTTACCTCTCTCCAACTTTGGGTGTCTGACTTGTTCCACTTCTCAAAGGTTTCTCTTTCATGCTAAGATTCATCTCCTATGTCCCCCCTCACTGCCTGGAAGTCCTGACTATAGCTCATGCCTACCTTTAGGCCCTTTAGCTCTTTATTACACCAATCACAACAGATACATATTCACATAGTGTACAAATATTCCTCAAGAGAAGTTTATTAAGACTCAGCTTCAAATAGACTTATATAAGGAAAGAGGGACAAGGAGAGGGAGAGGGGGATAGAGAGGAAGAAGAAGAGAGAGAGAGATTAGTGGTAGAAAAAACAGTAGATAGTGAAGACATTAACTCGGGCGTCTAAAGAGAAAGTCCAGCTTCAATGTCTCATCAAAGTAGCCATGTCTACAATTCTAATAAGCTTCCATGTCGATTAATACTAACTTGATACAACCTAGCATCATTGAGAAGTGAGATTTAAAGAGGAATTGTCTATATCATATTGAGCTATGGGCAGGTCTACCACAAACTGTGCTAACTGCATTGATATAAGGAAAAGCTGCCCATTGTGGGTGGCCCACAATTCACTGTAACTTTCCTGGAGGAATAGTCTGTAACCTGAATTTGTGAGCAAATACAAACTTCTCTTTCTCCCTTTGGTTACTTTTGTCAGAGTGTTTTGTCACACTAGCCATGAAACTAGACCTGCTATTGAGGTTATATTGGTAAAGAACTTTTAAGAAATATCATTCTTTTTATGGTAAAAATGAACTGATAGGTTGGTTCATGGGATGGATTAGACAGAGTTATAGGCTGATAAGATTAAATAATCAGCTAAAAGGATCAAAGGAACTTTTGATACAATACTGTATCAAGTCACAGGGATGTTCAGACATATACTAGAAATAGAGTGTTGATACAAAAAATCACAGTTCTTACCTCAAAGGAACTGAGCCATCATTTTATCTAGAGTCAAATAAAAGTGACCATGGCCTAGCAATAAAGATTCAGGTGACTCCAAAGACAACAGTCCAACATGATAACAGTTTCATGATGTTTCTATTGCAACATTAAAAATAGACATTGGCTGGGCAGTGATGGTACACGCCTTTAATTTCAGCACTCATGAGGCAGAGACAGGAGGATCTTTGTGAGTTTATGGTCAGTCTGGTCTACAGAGTGATTTCCAGGACATGCTCCAAAGCTACAGGTAAATCCTGTTTTGATTCCTCACTGTCCCCGTCCCCCCAAAAAATACATTAAAAGGTACTTAAAAAATACAGTGACAGGGTCTCTGGAGAAGTCAGAGTGGTAGAGTGGTTCAGAGCTCCTTTAGAAGAAGATTTGGTTTAGTTACCAAAAACCACAACAGTTACCCTGTAACTTCTATTCCAGGCGACCTGACACCCTCTTTTGATCTCTGTGGACACATGCATAGACAAAGCTCACACCTCCAGAGAATCTGATACATACAACATAGATAGATATTGATAAAAGCAAAATTTAAGATGCGGTAATAGAAACATCAGACAAGAAGGTTACAACCAAAGAACTCTAGGTTGGAGACCTCAAATGCTATCTGATAACAACCTTAGCCTTTTGATTTGTGGTAACTGGGATTCTATTCATACATTACAGAAGAATTTACCTGTCGCCACCATCCTGTCTGGGAGAAATGTATATATCCCAAGTAAGTACTTGTGTGACCTGGTAGGGTTCTCAGACTAATCAGGGACCCCAAGAAATTAGAATTTGTACAGGTATCTACTGGGGGAAAGAAATCAATGAAACCCTGTGAGCATTCAGAGAAAGAGAGGAGCCGGGGGTGGGGGGGGAATTGTCTGCCAGAGAAGAAGATAGATTGATTGAAAAAAAAAAGATTTACACAATGCTGCATGATATTGTTCGATCTTACAGCAAAAGGTTGGAGAGAGTGGAGGACAAGGGACTACTTCTTGGCTGGACAGCTTAGTTGGATACATGTGAAGAGAGGCTTTGGGAGGGGAATCACTAGATTACTTTGCTACTCTCTCCAATATGGCCACAATGAGATTATCTTTTTCTACTTTTTACTATTAATTTGACCTGTTTAATTGTCCTATGGAGTGGGTGAACCTTGGTTTTTTTGAGGCAAAGTCTTTGACTCCTCGCATTCAATGACAATGTAACAAAAATATTAGGTAAAAGGTAGAAGGTAAGCAATAAATGGGGTAACAAAAATATTAGGTAAAAGGTAGAAGGTAAGCAATAAATAGTTTAAGGGACTAAAGATAGTCAAATATGATTTGGGTCCAAACTTGCAACATTGCAATTCTTCATAATCATTTCAGTTTTGATCAGTCATTGGCCTTGACCAATGCCTGGGTGAGTTATGTTTTTCTGGAAATTTCAGTTCACATCCACAATCTTATTTGTGAGTTTCCCCAAAAGTTACAAGCAAGGAAAGAAAAAAAATTAAATTCGAGTTGGGTTTGCTTTGTAATGGCACAGTACATTATTATTTTAACATTCTTAATATGCTTATTGTAAACATCTGTGAATGTTACCTCCATATAGACCCACACTCACAGTTAATATTCTTCCTCATTTCAAAGTCTTGACTGTTAGCTAGCAAGTGTTATGACCACTACGGATGACCACTCAGACAAGGATTATAGACAGTTCAAAGTCTTAATTACAGCTAGATGGGCCTACTTTCAGGTATTTGGGACCTAGGTATAGTTCTGAATATTAAGAATAAGAAGATTTTAATTGCAAAGCACTTCATCCTGGTATATTGCTTGTCTGCTTAAAGGAGGAGACTGTGTTCAAATAAGGAGTTTAGCAAAAGCTACGATAAGTAGCGTGGTCATCCTGACCTCAGGTTTGTAAAGTAGAGATGGATAATTTCCCCAGGGCTTCTCATCAAGGAGCTCAAATTCTAGTAGAACCCAAAATGTACATAGCCATAATACAAGATGGAGGAATTCCTGCCCTGCCCTGTCTTGCCATCCAAGCACCAAGAACCAGATTGAAGGAAGAGGGACTCCTTTCTTTTCCTGTGTCCTTTTTGTTCTTAAAGTTTTCTCCCAACTTCTAGGCTTTTTTAGTTCCCTTATTATTGAACAAAAAGTATAAAAAAGTTTTATTTTGCATTTTTCTAGTAATTAATAAATAAATTCATATTCTAACATTTATGAAGAATAACATTTTTGAAGTTCATATTATTAAATAGATACAGAACTGGATAGTTACAGTTATTAGGCAGGATTCTATTTAATATTCTCAAATGAGATATAAACATATACAAGATAAAAACATACATATTTTAAGATATTTGTCTACTTGAGTCGATTGCATTGATCTTAAGTATTTTGTTTATATGTAGATACACTTAGTAACACAATGCAATACCTTCCCAATTCACTGTGACAATATCTTTAGGCACACATGACTTGAATATTAATTACCAGGTGTGGTTACAGTTTATACAGAATAAATTAAAAAACTGTACTCATAATATACATTTTATTGAATAAAATATACACTTGTATGATGCTTGTTTTTATGTGCTATCATTAAGATTATATCAGCATTCCTTACAAAATGAGAATTCTGAGTTTGTTTGTTTAAAAGTCAAATGGCATGTCAGCTTCATCGTTTGATTTTTATAAAGTAACTGCTGCATTGGAGAAGTGGAGTACAACAAAGTTCAAAGTCACTTCTCGCCTTTCATGAAAATAAAGCTTTATTTAAAAGTCAATGTTCCAGGTGTGTTACCCTCCTCAATAAAAAATCCTCACATCAGCTATTAAAGTAGAGGAATGTAAAAAAAAAAAATCCAGATGCTTCCTCTGTTTTCTCTAAAGAAACTGAAGAATATCTGCATGCGCACTGTGTTCTATAATGGGAGGCTTCCTGACATTGATGAATAGCTGAGCAAAACACAGTTTCACAAAAATAGTAGCTGTGTGAAAGTATCAGAGACCTCCTCAAGAAAACCTGGAGTAGCAGTGTACTCAGAACACATTTATTTTCTAAGAAATGACGGCAATATTCTAAGATAGCAAGACTGGAAAAATGCCTTGTTGTTCTCTTTAAATATTGGTAAGGTGTCCAAGTGTTCCCATTTGAATGCCTGGTGAGCTGGGGTAGGTTTAAGGAGGGAGAGAATAGAAACAGTGTGTAAGAAGAAGGGGCATTAGTTTCAGGTAGCCTGACAGACATTAGCTAGGTTTGAATGGCACTGGTGTTGAATTCTTCCTTAGCATCAGCTTTGAAACTCATATCTCCACTATCCTATGCAAAAGTTAAGGTACTGGATTTTGTTGAGTCTCATTAATGGAATCCTGCTTCCTCTTGGTCAGAAGAATTAAATGTGACTTTTGTCATTTTTTCTGGGTAGAGATGCAAAACCCTCATATTTCCTAAAGAGTAGAGCAATGCATAATATTTTTTCTTTCCTTAAACTTAATCCAGCTGTGCCTATCCACCAGTCAAGAGAGCATGCCTCCAGAAAGCCAGTTCACCTAAAATAATTCTAAGGAGATGGGAGGCATAATTATTCCCTTAATGAGATAATGTACTTATGCATCCTATGTGCCTCTTCCTCAGAGATGTTACTTATGGATCCTCAGTGCTAACCATGCTCACTTTTCTGAGTTCTAATTTAAAAGTGTAATTTTTTCATTTTCATTTTTCTGTCTCCTTTTTGGATGTCAGCCAAAATTGTACGCATGCTTTCTCTGACAGGCTGAGCTATCTCATTCTTTTCTGTGAAGAATTTCCTCCCTGTTTTCTACAGCTGCTTTCATAGTTCCATTGGTGATAAGATCAAAAGGTATTACTTTCTTCTTTTTCTCGATCTTTCTTCTTCCAGAGATTTACAGGTTACCAGCCACTATGGTGTATTTTTTTCTCAAAATGGTCATTTAGATTCCTTATAACTTTGCTTTTAAGTGATCAAAATTCAGATCCCACAAAATTAAATCTTGATGTTCAGATAACTATAGACTTCTGTTGTACATTATGGGTCATGCATTTATGTTCAGCTGAGTTACAATATTATGTGTGAAAGATTTTATTCTATGATATCAAAAGGCCCTTGTCCCCCTCCCTGGAGATTTAGTATGAGAAATCTGGTTTAGAAGTCCCAGTGAGCTTTATTCACCCATTCATTTCAATATGACAACAAAAGAAAGTTATAGTGGTGATGGGTAGTGGATGAACAATGCTTCAAAGGAAAGAAAAACATCCATTGAGCTACAATATGTCTCTGAGGGGATGACAGGTACTTGCATTTTAAAGGAAAGGGGAACAAAGGCATAATTAAGGATTTGGGACACATAATCTCATTAAAACTTAATCTCACTGATCATGATCTCAGGATGGTCTCTCTGGACATTGTTAGTACTGAAAAAATGTTTCTGCTTAGTGGGGTTGGGCAGGGTATTTTTGTCTATCAGACCTGTTACAGTTTCAGAGGAAATTTGGGATACTCTAATGGAATGATTCAGAGCAGTAAGAAGGAATCAGAGAGACAAAGTCGAGGTAGTTTGGTGACTGGCCACTCATTCAGCAAAATAAACTTGTCACTTCTTCCTTAGAATGCTATGTCAAAACATCCTTGAGAGGATTATGCAGGCTACTCCTGAAAGAATACATAAATGGTTATTTAAAGACTTATGTCCAGTTGTGTCCAAGTATTATTTACTTCCACTAAAGCAAAACCATCACAATCATTGTACCAAGTGCTATACAATATTGAAACTGCAAATTTTGTACAGCTATCAGAACAAACAACTGCAAAATAAGCCTAGGACTAGACCGAAGGTCAATAATAAACAACACACAGAAGATAAATGCCGTATTCTGCCTTTACAGCTTGTAAGCAATACAAGCATTTCCCCTACTATGTTTCCAGGAAATATACAACTAAAGTTCTCTGAAGAATCTATGTAGTGAATATTTGATATAGTTTGACTTTCCTGATTGCATTCCAATTGTGGAGAGTCAGAGTTGGTAGCAACATTTGAAAGTAAAGGACTAATGATTCTTTGATGGGTCCCAATGGACAATGGTTGATGTTCTATGTTAATGTACCAGTTAAAAAAATTAGTAAGTGGTAGGTACAGAGAGAGGATGTTTACTCAGAACAACTACTTTGTGAAAAACAAAACAAACATCATCAACAAAAACAACAACAAAACCGTATTCAATGATATCAAGACAATTTTCCATGGGATATTATGCACATTCAGATCATACAAAAGAGATGACAGAGGAAAGTACAGTATGGGGGGGGCATGTATAGCAGGTCCCTGTTTTGACTAATCAAGTTTCTCAATTCTGTTATAGTAGGAAGTTCTGGAGGAGTTTCTGTCACCCTTATCACTTAAGGTAAGCAATTTGCTTCTCATAAAATGTTTTCCTATTATAAGGCTTCCAGTCTCACCATCATATGTAATTGTCTCCATCTTATCATAGAGTTGCCTGTCTTATGAGACTTACTCTTATTAGTGGTAATTTTGGTTTCTTGTCTTGTAGATATCTGATGTGGGATTTCCTTCTGTATGCTGTGAATACCAATAATGAATAAAGAAACTTCTTTGGACCTATACCAAGGCAGAACTTAGGTAGTCAGGGAAGACAGAGCTGAAGCTGGGAGAAAGAAGAGCAGTGTCAGAGCCAAGCCCTACTTGAGACAGATGCCAGAACTTTAGCCAGCAAGCCACAGCCATGTGGTAATACACAAATTAATAGAAATAGGTTAAATTCATATATGAGTTAGCCAATAAGAAGCTAGAGCTAATGGGCCAAGCAGTGTTTTAATTAATACAGTTTCTGTGTGATTATTTCAGGGCTGAGCAACTGGGAACCAACAAGTTGCTCCTTACTACAAATATCCATTGTACTATGCCTATAATATAAAGTAAATTCACCGTAATGTCTCAGTAGAAATTGGAAATATAACCAGAGAGAAACAATATGAAATTAGCTGCCCCTTGATTGGCCTCTTCCCTTAAAATATTATGTTGAAAAACAAAATTATCTTAGGTAGTCTTATACCCTTAATTAGCTTCTTAGCTTTACTTTTTCTGATTTTGCTTTCTTGTGACTACTAAGTAACTTCTCAGAATTTATTAAGTACAGGAGGCTGCTAAACTCTACTAATACTAAAGCTGAGTGCTACAAGACATCCAAAAAACTATAGAAAAATTTCCTTTTGTAACACTCCTACCCAATGCTTTCATTTGTGTAAACTGCATATAATAACTTGTGATGTTCTTACTCTATGGCTATAAACCTTGATGAAATTTATTTCATAGCAAACCATGCCATTGGTGATAAATTTTGTCTGTTTTCTTGGACAGAAACACTTATTTGACTCAGAAAAAAATAATTTTCTTAAAGCAGGGCTTTTTGTTTGATTGATTATTACATATTATAATATTTTTTCCTTCACTTCCTGCTTCCATGTATTCCCATATATACATTCTTGCCCACTTTCAAATTCATGGTCACTTTTTCATCAAACGTTATTACAATCATCTCATTCCCCTAAGCTCTCACCAATCCTCCCCTTCTCCCTTCTCTCTCCCCATCTCTTCTTCCCCCCACCCCATCCATACCCCCTGCTCCCAACAATTGCCCAGTGATCTTGTCTACTTCCAATATCCAGGAGGATAAATATATGTTTTTCTTTGGGCTCACCTTCTTATTTAGCTTTTTTAGGATCATGAATTTTAGGCTCAATGTTCTTTGTTTATGGATAGAATCCACTTATGAGTGAGTAATACCATATTCATCTTTTGGGGTCTGGGTTACCTCACTCAGTAAAGTGTTTTCTATTTCTATACATTTGCATGCAAAATTCAAGATGTCATTGTTTTTCTTAACCACTGAGTAGAACTCTAAAGTGTATGTGTGCCACACCTTCTTTATCCATTCTTCTATTGAGGAGCACCTAGGTTGTTTCCAGGTTCTGGCTATTACAAATAGTGCTGCTATGAACATAGTTGAACAAATGCTTTTGTAGTATGACTGCGCATCTCTTGGGTATACTCCCAAGAGTGGAATTGTGGGATCCTGAAGTAGGTTTACTCCCAGTTTCCTGAGAAACCACCACACTGCATTATTATTCATGTCCCCATTATACTCCTCCAGTCTCACCACCAACTGACAGGTTTCTATTTCCCCATTCTTCCTCCACTTAAGAGACTCAGTCAAACCTTGGAATGAACTCAGCTGTCCTCCTTCCTATGGACCCTCCCAGCAACCCCGTTTCACCAACCCCAAGGTATCCCTTTCTATCATCTACATCCAATACTTAGAAGTACTTTTCTAACTGGTAGTTCCAGTGACCTTACAAGACAGAGACTCATCTGAGTGAATAACACTATCATTCCTGTCCTACATTATAATATCTTAACTCTCATACTCATCTTGTGGGTACACCTCCTCCCACTTCAACTTCATTCATCCATTGGCAATTCCAATTCTTCATTCAGACTCTAACTCCCTACCCCCTTTATCCCTATCTTTTCAGATCATTCTTTATCTTGCTAAAACCTACTTGCATGATCTTCTCATTTCTCTACACCTCCAGCGCCCCATGGAAATGACTTCCATCTATAAACAGGATCCCTTTAACTCTTCTCTGAATCCCTTCTCAGCATCTTAACACATTCCTTTATTCCTCTCTGCTACTGACCAACCTGTAAAAGCACTTCTTATCAGGAAACCTACAGTCACCACACTTTCCTAAGATTCAAAGAATCTGAACAACAAACATCAAGAAATGGAAAAACATCCCCCCCCCCCAAAAAAAGGACAGGATATCAACACCTAAAATCACAATTATCCTTATCCAATATCAAGACACTAGTATAAGAACACAGTCATTAACAGTCAAGACAGTATACCTATACCAGAAGCAAATAACCCTAATAGAGTAGGCCTAAAGAATAGCCATATGGTAGAAAAACAATACAAGAACTTCAAAATGGCTATTATTAATACATTCAAGGACCTTAAAGGAGATAGAAATTTATCTATTAAGAAAGCTTATAAAAACACAAAGTGAGAAAGAATAATAAAAATGATTCAAGACATCAAAGTAGAAACAGAAACATGAAGAAAAATCAAACATAAAACTGGAAATGAAACATTTAGGAAGTCAAACAAATGCCTCACCAACAGATTATGTGGCAAGGAAAGGATACTCTCTGAATTTGGAGACTAGATAGAGGAAATAATAAACTCAGTAAAAGGAAGTTTTAAAACTAAAAATCCAGTAACAAAATATCTAGGATAGCTGAGACAGCAAGAAAAGAATAAATCTATGAATAAAATAATATAGGATTGAAAGGAGACAAAAGTCAAAAGGCAGAGAACACACTTTCTACAAAATTGTAGAAGATTTCCTTAACCTAAAGAAGGGGTGTGTATCAGAGTAGAAGAAGCATACAGAACATGAAAAAGACTGGATTCCAAGTGATATGGGAGTGTCATATATCAATCTGTTGATTTCATTGGTTAATTAAATAAAGAAACTGATTGCCCTGATAGGTTAAAACATAGGTGGGAGGAGTAAACAGGAGGAAGAGGAAGTGAGGTAAGACTCCTCAGACAGACTTGACAGCTCTGCTCTCTGGAGCAGAGACGCCAGGCTCTGCTCTCCCAGGCAACTCCAGGATGGACTTAGGCTAGAATCTTCCTGATAAGCGCACCTTGGGGTGCTTACACACATTATTAGAAATGGGCTAAATTAATATGTGAGAATTAGCCTAGAAGAGGCTAGATAGAAATGGGCCAAGCAGTCTTTAAATGAATACAGTTTGTGTGTTGTTATTTCGGGCATAAGCTAGCAGGCGGCTGGGGTGCTGGAGATGCAGCCCCGCCGCTCTTATTTCAACATCCAAGTTTACAGTACATAAAATACTAGGTTTTAAAGGCTACAAAATTCTGTGTAGCATTTGCTTCTGAATATTATGCTTTTCTTCCAGGTATAGACAGTTTACACTCTCAGAAGTATCTTCTTTTTTTTCTCTCAAGAAGCTGCTTTTGTTTCTATTATCAATGTGTGGAGAATTTGTTGTTCTGCAACCCAAGAATGCAGAAATCCTAGTAAGTGACCAGTGAGCTCAACTAACTAGCATATGAGGTATTTATGTACCAGTATTAAAGGTGAAGTACACTTGCAGTCTTGGTGCATTCCCTTAACTTTCAACCACGTAGTTAGTTTTCTTGTAGACATGCCAAACACATGAAAAGGAACTTATGAAGTCTTTAGTCAAGGGGAACCATGGTGTTCACCTTATCTAACTGCCTTGAGAGGCATGTGTTATTGGTGCTTCAGGTTAGAGTCCATGGCCCCTTTGTGACTTTGAGTTTCTGAGACATCGATGCACTCCCTTAGATACTAAAGACTTCAGGACATTTTGTGTTACTGAGTCCCCTAGAAGTCAATGAAGCATATATATAAGCTTGAGAGGATAATTGTTCTTAGACATTAATCTTGCATACCCTGTATAGTTTGCAAATATCATTTTATCCTGGCAACTACCATTATATTGATACTTGCAACTGCTATTATATTCTCTCTCTGATAAAGGATTAGAAAGTCTGATTGCTGACAATAAACTTGCTTTAGCCTCAGTCTTGCTTAAATCTCTCCAAGCCTGACATGGTTAGGATTCATTTCTCATCACCCAGATCAGGTAAACTTGACCCAGTGGGTCAACCTTAGCACCTACTCTCAGTAATAAGTGATGCTAATTTGTAAATCAAATGAGACAAAATAATCTCAAATTTATACATTTTGAATAAAGAGTATTGTCCACAGTTAAGTCTTTCTTTTTTAGACTAACATTGTCAGGGTTAGAAGACTAGGTCGTTGGAATGTAGGATGTGCTTACATTGTTTTATTTTTTAAGGATATTCATTTATCTAGTCTATAATTAGCACTTTCTTCCCTTGAATATTTGTTTTTCTTTGGAGAGATAGTTGTCTATGTGTGTGTGTTTGTGTGATAAAGGCATGTTCAAGTGACTGTGAGTGTGGAGGCCAGATGAATGTTGAGTGTCTTGCTTTACCATGCTCTATCTTATTTTTTGATACAAGGTATTTCACTAAATATGGAAATCATCAGTTGGTCAACATAGGTTACCAGAACTATCTTTTTGTCTCTGTCTCTTCAATGTGACACCCAATGTTTTATATGAGTTCTTAGTATGCTGATTAGTTTTATGTCAGCTTGACACAAACTAGAGTCATCTGAAATGATGGAATACCAATGGAGAAAATGCCTCCTTAAGATTGGGCTGTAGGCAGGCCTCTAGAGATTTTCTTAGTTAGTGATTGATGTGTAAAGGCCAAGACCACTGGAGGTAGTGCCACCCCAGAGTTGGTGGTCCTTGGTTCTAAAAGAAAGCAAGCTAATTAAGCCATAAGGAACAAATCAGTAATTATCACCCCTCCATGGCCATTGCATCAGCCTCTGCCTTGAAATTCTTTCCCTGTTGAGTTCCCGTCCTAAGTTCCTTCAGTGATGTACTATATATAATATGGGAGTATAAGCCAAATAAACCCATTCCACTCCAACTTACTCTTGATCATGGTATTCATCAAACTATTAGTAACCCTAACTAGTACATTTGAAATCAGCATTAAGAAAATCATGCTTGCTCAACAAGCATGCTTTACCCTTAACTGATCAAATAATCTTCGCACCCCATTTTGAATATCATTTAATAATTTATCTATTTCATGGAAATTTTTATAGCCATTAATTTAACACTGTCATGTGGAATGATTTATGAATTCCAAAGGGTAAATATGAAAGTGATGAAAATATGACAAGCCCTTAATGTCCACTTTTATATATGATATTATATTATATTATCTAAATTGAAAAGTAACCACAAAACTTTAGATAATAGGGCAAATCCACTAAAGCTATCTTCTTCATTATATTTCTCCTTGAGAAGTGGCATAACTCTCCATTTGTAAAGATTTTCCCCTAACTTATAGACTGGCAACAGCACTGAGATGAATTTGCACAACAAAATTATTTTTGAAACATTGTGTATCAAAATGTCTTTGTAATTTTTTCCAAATATTAAGGTATAGTATGAACTGCCAAGTTAAGCTACTTTTTTTTGTCTGTGAAGCCTTTATACACATACAATTGCTAACATAAAATATAGCTTAACTTGTATGTTCTCTTCCTTGATAACCTGTTTCTGACAGTTGAGCACATATATCACAAAGAAAGATATGAGAGGAAATCTGAAGGTTTCCCTTCTCATGTTTCCAAGGAACTGAATCTTTAATGAATGTTTCTTAGCCTGTGCTTATGATCTCTAGAGGAGTGTATCTGAAAAAATATGGTTCATTTTGAGAATGATGTAGCCACAATGGGTGGTTTTGTCTGGCTGAAATGTTACTCAAACATCGATGCACAGTTATTGCAAACATATGAGTTAGGCCATTACAAACTCATAGAATCTGGCTTTAATTGTGTTTCCTGAAATTTCTAGCCTCGAGCCCAATCATTCCCTTAGCAAGAAACTTTAACTATTCACTTGTTTTATTTAATAAAAATTAACTGTGCATATACTATTTGCCCCTAACTGTTTTAAATGCTAAGAACCAAAAAAAAAAAATGATTGTAACAGAAATGTTCTCTGTCTTTAAGGAGAACAAATAAACCTTTACAGCAACTTGGTAATATAGTTTATAGTGGATACTATTTAGGGAATAGGCAGAAGCTTAACATTTATGTTAATAGCCTGGAAATAGAGAGACCAAGTGAAACTCCCAGTAATTTATTGCCTAATTATTATTTGTGTTCTTATCTGTTTTTAAGACTTATAAGTATGTACTGTTAAAGCCTACTGCTATACATTTATTTTACCAGGCCCTGGGGAAACATTGCCTTGATAAGCACTACTCACTGAATCATAGGAAAGCCAGCCCTGGCACAAATTTAGTCTGCTTCTATGCTCTAGAAGGAAAGGATGTCTGCAGGAATAGTCTCTCCTCCATGACTATAAACCTCCATGTAAGGCATTATTGATATGAATATTCATTAACTTTTGAAGTACCAAATATTACACATTTTCCCAAAAATGTATGACTTGGAATATTCTCTACTGCTGTGCCAATAAACCAATATAATTATCAAAGAATATTAAATATCTAGAGATGTCCAAATTGTGTCATCTGAATTTAAAATTTTGGTTTTGTGAAAGGTAAGAAGTTTACAACAGAAATACATAATTTTCAAGAGATTTTTGAACTATAGTGATAGCTCTAGTTAATACTTAAAGTCAATAGTTATACTTAATACTGGAATATAGGACATTTTCTGCTGGACATAGACTGTGGCATAGAAGATACAGAAGAATAAACCTGATGTAATTTAATAAACTAAATACACCATGAAAATGCAAAATTCATTGATAAAAATCTTACCAAGAATTTCAAAAGTAACTAAATGTTATCGATCAATAATGAGATGCTGGGCAGTTTTAAAGTTTGTATGTCCATGTTGTTACTAAGAAACCGATACTCTGGCTGCTGGACTGAGGGTCAGAGACACAAAATAAGGTGGTAAGTTATATGCCACTGTTTCCCTTCTTTACTTCAAAATACAGTATTTGGGTACTGTGTAGGTTTTGAACAACTCTTAGGACAGGGTGCATTTTCCCCCATATACACTTTACATGTATAACAAGAGTTACTGGTACTCTTTACATTGTTTCAGAACAGCTACCTGGACCCCTGAGAGGACACACCAAAGTGATCAGCTTACATCTCAGTCAGGTTGGGCAAGAACAAAGGAAAAGTGGAGAGTGGACTGTGACTGAGGCCTTTATGAGGCTGAATATATGTAAGGAAAGACAAAAGTCCAGTGTGAGTAAAAGAGGCTGAAATCAAGTAGAACTGCCCTGGCTCAGAGGTTTTCAAGAGATTCCCAGAAGTCAGAAGCTGATCTTACTGAGTTGACTCTTTGCCACAGAATAGTCATCAGGATCAAGGCCAGAAAGCCCTTATTAATCATTTTGTTTAACGCAAGCACTTTTGTTACCTTTTATCTCACAGTAAATGACATAAGAAAATGTGTCAAAATCTTGCAAGAATTTTAAGATATTTATAGCTTGTGAATCATATGATATTTTCAACGTTTGTGGCGTAATGACTTTACCATTTGTAATTTCATCTGCTAGCTCTATTAACGCACACCAATACTTTACTCACCAAGGAAGGCTAGGTTTACTAACTTACTGCACAAAGTTCCACTTTAAAAAACAAAATAACAAAAGCAACAAAATACTGCATTGCCCTAAGGAAGCAAGGCAGAGTGATCTGTATAGAATGCAATGCTTCTGAAGGTGCAGGGAGGATGATTGCCCAAATATGATTAGCAGAGAACACAGATTTTCACTTGTGAACTGTGAAAAAAACAAGTGGAAGGTGGTAGAAAAAGTATTCATGAGTTATTTTAAGAGAACCAGTCTCTTTACTACTGAACAAATGTCCACCATAACAGATTAATTTCCTTTCCCCTAGAGGAAACTGTTTTTCACATAAAATGATCAGCTTATTCACACATTAATATTCCTCATTTTCTGAAAAGGCTTTCTTAATGAGTAATAAAGTGAGACGGATGCAAGCAGCCTTAATTATCAGGTTTGATAGTGAAGATTTGGGCTATACTGGAACCATGTCCTCCATTCACAAAGCCGACATCAAACGACTTCACAGAGAATATGCTACCTTTTCCAATGATGTAATAGATGACTCAGTAAAGCACACAATTTCAAGACATGAAACACCAGTTGAGATACCCAGCAACCACATAAACAAGATAGATATGACCACAGGCATCTATAAGTCTACTGCAGTGGTCAGGCAGAGACAGGTACTCTTAGAACTGATTCTGTTACCCACCTCTGTCACTCGTCCCAGCCTGTGTTATCCCCTTTGGACTTGTTTGGATGCAGGGTCCCCTCAGTCCTTATTTGTAACACTTGATAGTCACCTCTTCTTGTCTCCATTTGTTGTGACTGATCTCTGTTAAGGATCACATAGTATTCACAGTTGGTTGGGACACAGGTAAGCTACCTGTGTTCTCCTTCCACTTCTCCATTCTACTCTCTCTAAAAGTACCACTAGTCATCTCATGGCTGCACGCTCCAGCCCCAACTTCAAATCCATCTATAATACCATGTCTTGCCCAAACCAAGATATTCCAAGCTCTGACTTTTCAGAATCAGACTCTAGGCCCTTCTTAAATTTCATCCAAAATCAGTCCACTTCCCCCACCTACTATGTTGATTTATCATCTAACCAAACCATTGTACAAATTTAGGAATGTGTGGAATCTGAATCCAATGTTCAAAGCAGCATTTCAGATCTGGGACCAATCAAAATCTGAACCCCAAAACCCAGAGTGATTCTAAGATTGAAAATTAAGTATCATTCTGGTGCATAACCTGTCAGATTGGGGTAACAAGCAATCAAATAGCTGAACACACGCCTAGCCCAAAATTCACACCAAGAAACACCACGAATGTCATAATTTCCAAAGTCTAGATCACAGCAAAAAACACGAACAATCAAGACAAGATGTCTTCTCCAGAAGAATATGACAACATATGTCATAAGCAAAGCAGACTACGTGAACCAGAAGACAAAGGCTTCAATGTAACAGTTATGGGTATGTCTAAGGGCTTTAAAGAGGATAGGAATAAATTCTTTAGCAAAGGCAGTAAAAACACAAGAAAACTGTCGAAATGAATAATAAAAGCAATTCAAGGCAGAAAGTTTAAAAAATTAATAAAATTACGAAAAATAAAAAGGGCAAACTGAATAAAGTCTATGAGTGAAAATACTTTTAAGAAATAGAATGGAAGAAAAATAGAGATATTTATTTAAAATATTTTTAAAAAATATTATAAGATAAAAGAATTGGAGAACATGTCCTCAATCTAAAGAAAGAGATGGCTATCAAGAAACAAGATAGGTACTGAAAACAAACAAGGCAGGACCCGGAAAGAAACTTCTCTTGACCCAAAATAAACTCAACCTATAAAATAATCATAACAAAGAATATTGCAAACTACAATAAAAATGCCTAGCCAAATATAAATTCAGGCCCATTAGACTAACTCCTGACTTCTAAATGGACACTAAAATAAAGAAGGGCCTAAATAGATGTTCTACAAGGTCTGAGAATTTGCAGGCAACATTTCAGGTAATTTAATCCAACAAAACTCTCTATCAGGTGAGATGAAAAAAAATTTCATGAAAAAAATAAATTTAAGTCTGTGAAAATAACTCTATAAGAGATGGTATAAAAAGGCTTCAGATAAAGAGAAGTCTAACTATTAAAATGAGTACACAATGGTTAAGTAATCCCAAAAATGCTAATCAAAAGAGTATAAAGCAAGTGTGCATACACATACACACATACGCATTGACACCCACCACCATCCCCACAATCACCACCAGCAGCAACAATAACAACACCACCAAAATAGTAGAAATTAAAAAATAGTGCTTAGCTTCACAGAAATTTAAGATCCAATGTTGTAATCATTTTGAAAAGAAACAAACACCAAAATTACATGACGGCTAAAACAATCCTGAATAATCAAAGAATTTTGAAAGGTATCACGTTCCCAGATTTCTAATTGTGTTAGTGAACTAAAGTAACATAACCATCTTGTTATTGGCATAATCGATGTACAGATGTGTTGATTAGTGAAATTGTATTGAGGATGCATACAGCTGCATCTGTACAGACACCTAAATTTTGACAAAGCAGCCAGAAATACACATTGGAGAAAAGACACCATCTTCAATGGACAGTGCTGCTCACACCCAATAGCTGCATGTAGAAAAGTAAAAGTAGACGCATATCTACTATTCTGCACAAAACCAACTAGATATTCTGAACACGAAAGATGAGGAAGCAGGAAAAAGACTTGTACTCATCAGCAAAAGAAAAGACTTTCAGAACAAGACACTGATAGCACAGGTACTAAGATCAGAGGTAAATAAATAGGACCTCAAGAGACTAAAATGCTTCTGTACATCAAAGGATACCACCATTTGAGCAAAGAAGAAGCCTATAAATTGGTAAAAGCTCTTAGTCACACATCCATCTGACAGAGGTTTAGTATCTAGAATATACAAACAATAAAAAATTGAACATTATGAAAACAAATAACCTAATTAAAATGGTATAGCACTAAACAAGTTTTCAAAAAGTAAAATACAAATTGATGAGTAACCTTTTAAATTTTTCAACATCTTTAGACATATACTTGAGATTTAATCTTACTGTAGTCAGAAAGTCCAAGATTAATTAACATAAAAGTCACTGCACATTCTGGCATGGATGTGGGAAAAATAGAAAACTGATAAAATATTGGTGAGAATGCAAACTGGCATAATCATTATGGGAATCAGTGCTGAACTTTATGATTAAAAGATTAAAATTTATCCACCATAAGATCCAACTATACCATTCTTATATGTACCCAAATGATTCTTTATCTTACTACCAAGATATTTGCTCATCCATGTTCATTTCTGCTCTATTCAGAAAAGCCAGAAATTGGAAACAGCCTAGTTGTCCACAAATTTAAGAACAAACAATGATAACATGGTACATTTATATAATGGAATACTATTCAGCTATTAAGAAAACTTAAATTTGTATATAATGTATGGAGCTAGAGATAGATTACCCAGATCCAGAAAGAATCATTGCATATTTTTTCTTATTTGTGAATGTAGGATTTTAACCTTTAGATAAGTGTGCTTCATTCAGAATATCCAGAGAGGTCCAGGGTTAGCAGAGGGGAGGGGATCTTCCAAGTGAGATGAAATAGAATATAGCATTGTAAATGGATAAAGGAGAATCTTGAATAGAAGGATTAAAGGGTATGAGGAATGATAAAGAGAGATATGGGAGAGTCTTGTGGAAAGATAGCCAACACTAAATCCTTTTTGAAAATCTGCATGGAAATCTTCAGTTCTGGAAGCTCCTTAAAATACAAGCATACCTAAAAGCAATTTACATGGAGTGACTATAAATAGAGAAAATACCTCATCAATAAAACAACCAGTACCACAAACAGGTTACATCTTGTTGAGTCATTGGCCAAATATGTCTCATATCCCCCCAAACAGTGGAAGTTTTATCAATGTAATTGTTTACCTTCCTCATTCTGATAGTAAAGTCCCATTATTAAAGACACCACTTACTCATGTCTTTGAACATGGAGAAATTGAACTGGTGTCCAGTTAGAAGCTTCTCTTATATTGACTAGCACTCACTGTGCTGGAAGTTATTTTACACAGTACTAGAATAAAAGATTGATAATCAGTATCACCCAGTTATAATATGTGATATCTACAATAGCAACATGCCTGCAAGATATAGTAACACAAATGTTATGAGAGTAACTGACCACTTCATGAAACAGAGTGGACACCTGAAACTCTTAGTTAGTCCAAGAAGCTAAGAATAGATAGGTCATGGGAAAAACTACTACTATTATTCTGCTTAAGGAAAATAGCAATGGCATGATTCCAAATGCCCTATTATAAATTTATCACAGCATTGCTCAACTGACATTTAGAGGAGCTTCTTGAGGTAGATAACAATTAACATAGGGACCCAAAACTCTACAATGTGTAGACATTGTTAGCATTCACTGGATTATTCAGTCTTTATCAAAACTTTTGTCTCAAAGTTCAGAGATACTTGGGAAAGTGGAGACAGAAAGATCGTATGAGCCAAAGGTGATAAAAGGCTCCAAGGAATCAATATCTTCCAGACCCAGTAGGGCTAAAGCGCATATCACTTCCCAGAGACTATGATAGCATACACAAGACCTGCACAAGTTCAAGACAGACAAAATCCTAGAGAAGAGTAAGTAGGCACAAAGTCCCATTCCAACACAAGAAGCTTTTTGTAATTGACAACTTCAGGGAAAACAAAAATAAGTTCTCCAATGTAGTGAAGATGGGCTTATTAATCACACTCGAGGACAGAACTCACAACAGAAAATAGACTCAATGATTTTGTGAGCATTTTTAAGTTTTCCTTTTTTGGTTATTGTTATAGGTTGTAAGTTTGTCTTTTGTTTTTGTTTTGAAAAACAGAAAGACCATGTCATTTCTCATGAGGAAGATAGAGAATACATGAGAAAATTTGGGGAAAGGAAAAAGATATGATCCAAATATAGTGTATGAAAATTTTGAAAATATTTATGATGTAATAAAAAGGTGTATGAAATCAAGGGGATTGACTCTATCAATCTGACCTCTACTTGTATCTACTTGTGTACAACTGTAAGCACATGCATACAAATTCTACATATGCACTCTCAAAGCACACACATGCAGTCACACACACATACACACACACACACACACACACACGAAAGACAGAGAAACAAAGAGACAGAGATTACCTCATATTGTCCAACAAGAACTCCAGACACAGTTAATGAAATTGTTCCTTGCTATCAGGGCAAGTTCCAGGATCTATTTTAAAGAAGATAAAGTTTTTTTGGAGGGGGAAATGTTTGTATTTTTACTCCTCTAGAATCTTTCAGAATCTACCTGTCATATTTTCCTTGCTTCAAAATTGTTAGATATTTCTTATTCGCAGGTATTCCTAAATGAAGTTGAATTCATCAGACTTAATTTGCTTTTATTGACTGAAGAAAGCCTTCCCACCATTGTGTTTATTCAGTAATTAGTGTATTATTTTTATAGATTCTTCAGGGAAATGTATACATATATATCTAATTGTCACCACTATGTGTTCTATTGAATAGGCTAATAGAATTCATATCTTTGCAAAGGATGAATAACTTAGAAACACATGCCATGCTTTCTAGTAATATGCACTAATTGTAAATGAGACTGACCACTAAATTCTTTCAATATTTATACGAATGGTTTTTGATACCTTCAGTTTCAGATAAAATATCAAATGGGACCTTGCAGAACAACGTGGGTTTGATTACTAATAACAGTCAATATTCTCCTATCTGGAACTATTTTTTTTTTTTTTTTTGGTTTTTCGAGACAGGGTTTCTCTTTAGCTCTGGTTGTCCTGGAACTAGCTCTGTAGACTAGGCTGGTCTCGAACTCACAGAGATCCACCTGCCTCTGCCTCCCGAGTGCTGGGATTAAATTTTTTTTTTTTTTTTTTTGGTTTTTCGAGACAGGGTTTCTCTTTAGCTCTGGTTGTCCTGGAACTAGCTCTGTAGACTAGGCTGGTCTCGAACTCACAGAGATCCACCTGCCTCTGCCTCCCGAGTGCTGGGATTAAAGGCGTGCGCCACCACTGCCCAGCATTCCTATCTGGAACTATTAAGTGCAAACGTAGTAGTGAAAACATCAGACCGAAATTGAGGTTTAGTCTGGATTCTTCCTTCAAATAACTGTGAAACTCCATATCTCACTCAATTATCTTGAATTCTAGATTTCCCAGGCTCCAATTAAATGGAACATTAGTTCTACTTTCTCTGATGGTGGACCTAAGTCAAACAACATCACCATGTGGACTATGTGGCAGTCTGAATGAGCAATGTTTCCCATGAGCACATATATTTGAACTCTTGGTGCTTAGCTGACAACACTGTTTGGGAAGGCTTTCAGAGATGTCATTTTGCAGAAGCTAGAATACCTTTTGCTGTGGGAAGAGTCAAGTGTTTGTAGCCTCATCCTACTTCCAGTTCAATCTCTGCTCCTTGAGATGTGATGGCTCCGCTTTCTGTACATGCTCTCATTCCTACTGCTTGCTTCTATGCTTCTCCATGTAATGGTATTTTTATACCTTTGGAACTATAACATGAAAATACTAGTTTTTTTTTTCTATATCATCTTGGTGATGGTATTTTGTCACAGCAATAGAAATGCTAGTTATGCAGACATTAATATAAAGAGTGTGTAGTTGCTGGACATAACTTGTGGAAGACTTTGAAAATTTGAACTAAAGAAGAAGTTGGAAGCTCTATGCAGAGTTAAACTGGCCATTCAAGTAGAGTCCTAAGAGTAAGCAGATGGTAAAAGCCAATCTATGTGTGTCAGCCGTGTACGATGCTTGCTATCTTGCCTCCCTGCTATAATGAACTCCTTTTGCCCTAGAACCACGAATCCAATAAACTCCTTTTTTCTGTAAGTTGCCTTATATGGGGCATGTTAACATAGCAAGGAACAGTTACTGATACAGTTGGTTATATGAAAATGTCCATTTTATTATATGTACCAGCCAGTTCCTAGTGTTAGGTCTGAAATGTTATCATATACTACAAAGCTGACACATTTATTTCACTATATACCTTTAAAATATCTTTGGCAAGCATTTTAGAAATGTTTGTGAGTTAAGAGAACACTCTAAAAATTAAATTTTGTGTGACATAAGTGCATGAACAGAATTACCGAGGCAGCAAAAATTGCTTAGGAGTTGACACAAATTGCTGAGGAATTTATCATATTATCTACAATTGGCTGGCAACTTCATCTCAAGCTTCACTTCTGAAAGAATGTCTTCTTAAGTATCAGTAGTTCAGGATCATATTATGCATGACTCCTAATACTGCTTATGCTGATTCTTAGATTTAGGGTCACTGAGAGTAACAGTATAATGATTGAAGATTCCTTTATAGAAAATCGAGATCATCAATATTTAAATGTCACAGATTCCCAAGTTCTATAACTTTATAAGAAATACGAAAATAGTAAGACAAACACTTTTAATAAAAAAAATGTTAAATTTTATTTTATATTACAGCCAACCCTGAGACATGAATCAGACATATGTGAGAGTTTATTCCTGACCACAGCTTTGTACTTCCAGACCACTTTAATTTGGGTGCTATCATTTTTTGCCTATATTTTCTCTATGTTTGGAGCCAAGGAGCTAAACAGAATTGAATTTTCTCTGCAAGGGAAGATTTGCAAATTTACTATTTCATGTAGATAAAGTCCAAAGAATATATGCTAGACAAATTTAAATCAAAATAATGTCAGGTCTTTTAGCATCCAAACTATGTTTTTGTTCATTCTGTTTCCAGTCCACCTTATATCTTCAACCTAGAGGCCAGTGTTAGTATGTAGATACAACTATACTTATTAAAGTGACATTATCATGGATCGTCTAACCAAGTCAAAAAGAATTATATTCTTATTTCCTAAAAGCTTATGTGCTAGAAGTTTTGATTCCAGTATAACAATGTTAAGAGTTGGCACATTTTTAACAGGAGTGGTCTCACAGAACATACTCAGGTCATGAAGAAATTGCACCTAGATGGGATGAAAATCCACCTAATGGAAGGAGGATAACCCTTGAGAAAGTGGACTGATTACCAAATATTGAGTGACTGACAGGACCACATATATGTTTGTCTCCTTCTCATGCTGGCCTGACCTTCTTGCATAAGTCTACCATGTGATGTTGATAACAATGAAGCACTCACCATAATCCAGGCAGGTGCCAGAACTACACTCCAGAACTGTGAAAAATGTATAACTCTTTTTAAAATAAATCATTCAGCCTCAGATATTTTTATAGTAACACACAATATGCTTATATAATATCTTTAAGATAGTTTGAATAAACATATTTTCATAAATTTTACATCAGCTGTTTTGGATATGGAGCAATTTTATTATAACTTGGGAGCAGGTGAATTTTGTGGCTGTGGTTTTATAACTGGGATTTGAGATTCATTGCCATTTAACCTAAAAACCCTGAGAATGCAAGGTAGATAAGATATATGGATGGTGATCCTAGGTAAAGAAACAGTGCAACTAGAAATGATTCCAGAGAAAATAAATACCAAGAATTTTTAGTAGTGATAACTCGAAATCACAGGACAAAGCAAGACGCATGGAGCAATGTTGGAGAAACTGGTGCCAGGTAATAAGTAGCATGTTGTACAGATATATATGTATCCACACAGGCAGACTAAAACTATGACAAAGAAAAACTTCACCCAAATGAAGGGTAATTGAATTAAAATATCCCACAATAACATAATTAAATAAATAATATAAAAGATATATCATACTGCTGTTCTCTTGCACTCTCTCCTTTATGACCGAGCTCAGACTATGAATTCTGCAGCTATTGTCTCTCCAATTACTTTTTTATTAATGCTTTTTTATGTAGGATGACGATTTTTGGTAGGACTTTATTATAAGAGAAAAATCATCTATTCTTCCTAGGACTAGATAGTCTGTGATGGTTTATCTCTTATTTTATTTTGGTTCATATTATCGTACAGATTACTATATGAGTTGCATTGATGTAGCTTATTGAATATTTGTGAATCAAAGATACATAGAACAGTAAAATAATGTTACAAGCCACTAACTATTGTGTCTCCATCTTGTTTTTCATATATATCAAATCTTATATTAATTCCAAAAATAGAAGTGATGCATTTCACATTACAGTTTAATTTTTATTGTTTTATTCTAATGATTCAGGAAATCATGAATGGCTTTAGATAAAGATATTTTTAAGAGCTGGGTGGAGGTGGTGCACGCCTTTAATCCCAGCACTCATGAGGCAGAGGCAGGTAGATTTCTGTGAGTCCGAGGCCATCCTGGTCTACAGAGCTAGTTCCAGGATAGGCTCCAAAGCTACAGAGAATCCCTGTTTCAAAAAAAAAAAAAAAGGAGAAAAATATTTTTAAGACTAAAATATGTTTAATCCTCCAAATGACCTCATCAATATTCTGAAAGAAGCTCTATTTTCAAACACTGATTTTAAACGTGAACACAATTACCAATTTATTCAACATAGTTCAGGGTATTGTTACAATGAGCAAACAAGGTATGATCTGGGCTTTTATGCCATACAGAAGTGGTAACAGCAATGTTATCCTAAATTCATCAGTGATGTAGCATAGACAGGCATTTTCAGATGCTGTCAAGGATGATAATGCAGAGCCTCAGAGCCATATTTTTTCCTCCAAGGTGTTTTTCTCTCCTATTGATCATTTATATTTCTAGTTTAATTGAAAGATAATCATATTACTTCAAAATGTGAAGATGCATTTTTAACAGAATGAATTCCCATCACTACCTATCCAACTGTCTTCTACAACACTGGTATCCTGTTTTCCCTGACTGTAAGCACTAAGTTTAAAAATTTTATGGTTTATTTAATAACCTACATTTAAATCACATTATTTCATATTGGTTTACATAACTTACTTTACATATCTTTTTTTTCGAATATTGTATATATTGGTTTAATATATAATGTCTACAATCTATTTAAAATTAATATAAATTGAGTTATTCTTTTACCCAATATTTTCACTTATATTCATTGACCTCATTAAACACTAATTCTTTAAAGTAATAATGAAGCTATAAATTCCTTACTACCAATTAATGACAGACATAAAAAGATTGTGGACTTATTCTATGAATGTATGGAAAGCATATCACATGGAATTAAGAATTATCATCAAATGATAGCTTCAATTAGTTTTTTCTGCTTTATATTTGGAGTATGCTACATACTTACCATTTTCGAGCATTTTAATGAGGACTGCAGGAGTCCGTAGTGCTCTATCAAAAGCTTCATGTTTCTTGTGCTTGCTGTACCTATTGAAGGCCTAAGGAAGCCATTTCATCTAACTTGTTTTTTCTAGATCTGTGTAACTCCAAGAAGCCAATACAAAGAAAAAAAAATCATCTAATGATACGTTTGTCAAACACATTTCTATTATTTATGTAATCACTTATGCAAATAAATTTTACAGAAAACAACCAAATTCCTTAAGTAAGAAGTAGGCTATTGCAAGGAGAGGGCTGCTCATTTGTTCCTGGCTGCTTAGCCCCAAAATAACAACACAAAAACAATATTAATTAAAACACTGCTTGGCCCATTAGCTCTAACTTTTTATTGACTAACCCTTACATCTTAGTTTAACCCATTTCTATTAATCTGTATATTGCCAAGTAGCAGTGGCTTACCAGCTAAAGTTCCGGCATGTCTAATTGTGGTGGCAGCTCTGTAGCGTCTCTGACTCTGCCCTTCTTTCTCCAGGCATTCAATTCCATATTTCCCACCTACCTAAGTTCTGTACTATCAACAGGCCAAGGCAGTTTCTTTATTCATTAATGCTAATCACAGCACATAGAGGGAATTCCCACATCAGAAATCAGAAATGATTAGTTCTGTTGTCATTGTGCAGCATATATGTGCTCTTAACCTATCATTGCCACATGCTCCCAAGCAATTTGTTAAGATTTAATGTAGCTCATGAACTAACTCAAACAGAATTCAAGAATGAGATCCCTATTTTTAGCATTATTGCTAAAACATAGTCATGCCAAAAAGAATTTATACCTGTATGTAAAACATATTTCTACTGTATGTGGCAAAAACTGCATTTATAATTGCTTTCTGTCTTTTACAAAAATAATTTTGCATTACTATTGAGCAAAAAAATAGCTCTTTTTTTCATTTAAAAAGTTTTTTTTTCTTTCTTACTATCATTAAATATTTGAGTGTAGTTTGAGTTTGGAATTCAAACTCAAGTTTGGAATTTCAAAAGGATTCCCCTTTTGAAAATGTTTAGAGATTTATTTTCTCATGTTATGTGTTGATTGTGATACATACATGTCTGGGCACCCTGTGCATGCCTGATGTCTATAAAGGCCAGAGGAGGGCATTGGATGCCCTTGAAGTATAGTTTTGTATTGTTGCAAACTGCCACATGAATGTTGGAAATTGAACATAGGTCCTTTGTAAGAGCCTCTAGTGCTTTCAACTGCTGAGTCAACTGATAGTTCCTCAGGAGTTTTCTCTTGAAATGTATGGACAAAGAAGTAGAGTTCATGCTGTCGACATATTGCTTCTTGCCCTAAATCTCTGAAAGATGTCAGTACATAGTCATCTTCTGTGAGGGGCAGAGGCAGCACTCAGACTCACAGGTGAACTAGAAGTTGGCCTCTGCATACACATAGCTTTGAGGGCTCAAGAATAATGCTAATATTGTGAGGGTTGTCATTTTTCCACACCCATAAAATACGGAGCCTTTCTACTTTTTCAATGAAAGTTACACTGTCTTAATTAAGGGTTCAATTGTTGTGACAAGACACCATGATCAAGACAACTTTTATTAAGGAAAACATTACTTTGGGTCACTTGTAGTTTCAGAGGTTTACTTCATTATCATAATCGTGGGAAATATGGTGGCATGCAGACTGGCACATTGCTGGAGAAGGAACTGAGAGTTCTACATCTTGATCTGCAAGTGACAGTGCTGAGTGCCATCCTGTGGTGGATAGGTGCCATCAGAAGATGTAAGAAGTTGGTGAGAGAAGGAAGTGAGCCAGGCCATGATGGTCAAGAGAATCTTGCAGCCTGACTGACTAGCAACCAGAGTGTTTCTTTGTTTATACAGAATTTAATAAACCGGGATACATTCATGTTCTTTGAAAACACAGGTCCTAATATTTTTGGTTTTGTACATGTGTTTCATTTCCTTTTGCTCATCTTTTAGTCAATGTTATTGAACTATGAAGAGGGCAGAGTTATCATTGCCAATCATTTTCCCTTAAGCTTTGATATCATTGATAAACAGAGTATGCATTGTTACTCATTAACCACATAACCCAATTTTTAAGAATTTAGAGTCCTATGACAGACTGTTTTCAGGCTAGTAGCTTTTGTAGCTGCAGAAGCATTAAACCAAAACAAAATCTGCAGGCCAGCCTGGGCATAGGGCCATGTCCCAAGCAGTGTATTATTAAGTCTTAATGATCAGAGTGTCCAAGAAAAATTCTTAAGCTAAAGCTGCTGCAGTTATTATTCCAACTCTGGCATAATACAATGTTTTTATTTTTATAGAATATGTCTATATCTCTAATCTTGGCATTCTGTGGACACCACAGTGACTCGGCATGAGCTCACTTTTCGAAGAAAGGGAGGTCCTGACGTCATATACATTTATGACCCCCATATCATATTATCATATATATTTGCTCTCCATACTTTGTCCATCAATATAAAACTTTGTGTAGAGCAGAGGTAACTTCAGCTAATCAAACTTTGTTTTTGTATGTGCCACAAAATTTCCTGAGAGTATAGTGAGAAGAGGCTTGCAATCTGAACTGTGTGCATCTCCTCTAGCCTACTGAATATTGTTCACCTTTTGTGTGTAAGCTGTTTCGAATACCTTTTATCTGTGTAAAAGAGACCTCTGGCTTCTTTATCTGTGTCACAACCTCCAAGGCATAAGGAAGACCTCCAAGTAGATAAGAATATCTCCCTAAAAGCATGTAGAATAGTGTGTTCATGAATTTCCTATGGAAGCTTAGAATCAACATTCATCAGAGAAAGCATAAATAATTCATAAGAAATTTTCCACCAATACAATATTTCCAAATTGCACAAATATTAAAAGTTGCCCAAATATTTATACTGTCATGCCATTTTTGGCTCAGTTTTGGTTGATTTTTGGTAAGTAGTTGTATTGGCTTTATGACTTTTACCATTCTCATCAGATATGGCTCTGTCACAACAGGAAGTAAGGGACACTGGACATAGCTAGAACATAGGATTCCTCCAAGCTAAGCCTCATAGTGATATACTTCCTTCAACAAGGCAACATCTACTTTAAAAAGGCATACTTCCTAGTTGGGCCGCTCACTTTGGAAGCCATTTTCTTTCAAACCACCACACAGATTGTCTTACAGAGTGTGATTGCTTTCATTAATCTTGCATACTGTAAAATGATTAATTTTGTAATGATATAGAAATTGGGTTTTAGATTTTATCTTATTTTTATTTTTATTTTCTTTTTGGTTTTTCGAGACAGGGTTTCTTTGTGGCTTTGGAACCTGTCTTGGCACTAGCGCTGTAGACCAGGGTGGTCTCGAACTCACAGAGATCCGCCTGCCTCTGCCTCCCGAGTGCTGGGATTAAAGGCGTGTGCCACCATCGCCCGGCATTGGGTTTTAGATTTTAAAGAAATGATTGGGAACATTTGTTCAGAAGATAATACTGACACCATTAAATGTGTAAATGTGATGTTTTAGTGTTATTTTGTGATTAGGGTACCTAGTAAGGAAAACATACATCATAAGTCTATTTAATGATACAAGCCTATGAACAGAGTTCAAAATAGCTATCAGAGAAAGCATAATAAAAGAATGAAATTAACACTGGTTATAAAATATAATACAAAATATAACAAAAATAATTTCACTATTTTATTATACTTTTGAGCCATGCAGAATTACATTTTTTAAAGTTTAGTTTTAAAATGTCATTTATTTAAAGAGTATGAAATAAAGGCAGGATAAGAAATTAAATGGTTGAAAATGTTTAAATAAAAGATTTCTCGTTCTCCAGAGATCAGAATTCCATTGGTACCATATTCAGTAACATCCAAGGAAGTCTGGCATGCCTCATTAGAAGTCAACCTTTACTGTTCTGTATCAATCATGATATGGGAGAACATCAGAAACAGTTAGGCCAAAGGTCTGAAGCCACTGAGATGGGAGATAAAAGATGGAGCTAATCAGATGCTTGGAGGGTCCAGAAACCAAAGCCCGGATTTAGGATGAAAGCACTCGGCTATTTCAGACACAGCAAACAGAAAAGATCATGACCTTCAGCTGGGGAGAAGATGCATCAGGTCCAAAACTTCTGAAAGGTCAGGGATTATAAATGAAGGAATGCTGATAAAAATACGGACAGGAGTAAATTGTCTTAAAGCCTGGTGACCTGAGAGACATATTTGCCCCACTATTCTTTTCTGTATAAGAGAGAACATCTTTTATCCCAGCTACGAAAAGCATTGAAACATTTTCTCCCACGGTTTTGGTTCACCTTTTGTAATTCTAATATAATCAAAACTCATTCTTCCAGTTATATGAGAAGTTCTTAATATATCAGCAGCAATTCTTCACGATATTTTTCAATCATTTCAGAAATTAAAAAGATGCTCGAGGACTCCATAACATCTCACATCATGAAGAGTAAAATATGTGTGGGTGATATGATAATTAAACTGCATTTGAAATCAGAATTTATTTTTCTTATAAGATCACTAATTTGCCTTAAATACAGAGAAAACTATACAAGCTCAAATTTCCATGGGACATCTATGAGTTTCTATCATAAATAGATAAATAGTACAGATCATTAATTTCAAACAATAGATTATGCTTTCATTTGGTTGCTGACAATATAAAAACAAAACCATACTTTTTGCTTCAGAAATTAAAAATAGGTACATTTATCATACTACGGAGAATTGTCCAATTGATCCATTTGTTTTCTGATAACTTTACAGGAAATAATTTGTTTTTAGTGTTTGAATTAATTACTTTATTTTAAAAAAAACAACCTCATTTTACATAGAAAACCCTCTTCCCACTCCCTCCCATAATTCCATTCCCTTTATCTCCCCGTTCCACCTAAACCTTTATGCCCAATTTATAAGGCCAACTTTAATTTACATATGTTAATTATATTTATCTTTCAAGCACTATGCATAGAAAATTAAGAAAGGGAGAAAGTCATCCAGAATTACGTTTTTTAAACTGTGTAATGGTTCGACATGGAGATGCCTATACAGAAGGCATATTAAAAGCCTCAAGAGAACTGTCCAAATAACATATAAAAGCAGACCCATTAGAATCACACCTGACTTTTCAATGGAGACTATAAATTCCAGAAGAGCCCAAATAGATTTCCTGTAAATTCTAGGAGACCACAAATGCTAGCCCAGCAAAACTTGCAATCACAAAGATAGAGAAAGAAAGACACTGCATGATAAAACCAAATTTAAGAAACATCATTTTATAAATCAAGCCCTACAGAAGGCATTTGAAGGCAATATACTATCAGAAGAGGCTAATAACACCCAAGAAAATACAAGGAATAATATTAGATCAACAATTCATAAGAAAAGGTAAACACAAAACTCACCAAACACACACACAAGAAAATCAACAAACATTTCTCATTGGTAACTCTCAACATCAATGGTAACAATTGCCCAGTAAAAGGATACAGATTAACAAAAAGGATTCAGATTACAAAACAGGTCCCATTCTTCTGCAAGTCTGAGACAAACACCATAACATCAAAGGCAAAAGGATGGAAAGTTATTTCAAGCAAATGGAGATATGAAACAAACTGGTGTAGCTATTTTAATACCTGACAAACAGACTTCAAACTAAAACTATTCCATAGTGACAAGAAAGGACACTACATAGTAATCAAAGGAAATATTCACCAAGAGGATATTGCAAATCTTAGCATCTATGCACCAAACAAAAGGGTACCCAATCCATTAAAAAAAAAAAAAACACACTAGTACAATGTAAATCACACATGAGTCCAGAACACTTACTCTCAACAGTTGGTGCTATGTGCATCCCTGAAGACTTTTCCTTATTCTGTATATGCTTGCCTTACTCTACTTTGTAGAACTATGAGACATAGTTAATGTTTCAAGTGGTGTATTCTCATATATACCTAACAGTCTCATTGAGTCGGAAAAATTCCCAACGTTAGCAGTTGTAGTTAGTAATTCCAGATAAGAAAATTGAGAAGCATTAGCTCCTACTTCTTAGGGGAAAACATTCAAGAAGGACTAGAATTTCCAGAAAAAAAATAAAGCTGTTGCATGTTTGACTGACAAAAGTAAAAACAGCAAAAGAATCAACAATATAATGAGAGCAAAAATAGCTGGTAAGCTATATAAATTTAGCAAAGTTCTATGCTGCCCAGAAATCCACTGGTCTTTGACAAGTGAGAGACTATCTTCCACTGGCTTTGCCTTGCAGAGACCTGTTGGACAGATATTCATAAAATGAGCCAAGACTAGGCTGCATAGCTCTAGACCCTTCACAACAACCCATGAAACTTAATTCTAAAACCGACCATATCTTCAGACAAAAGACAAATCTTAACAGACACAAATAAACTGAAATAACTCCCTGTATCATATCAGACTATCACAGATAAAAACTAGACATCATCAACAACAGAAAAACTCATGGAAAATAAAGTATTAGTAGTAAAATTGACTCAAACCAGAAATCAACAAAGAAATTAAAAGCATCCATAATTCTTAATGCTACATAAATAAATTGAACATCCACAATAAGGTCATAGAACTGAATAAGGGGACTTCATGGCTAAATGAATAAGGGAAGGCTATTTTAACAAATACACTGATTCCTGCAATAAACTTTTTATCTGTGCTGGCTAATCTTGGCTATCAACTTGATGACATCTGCAATCAATTAAAACTCAAACATTTGGTCACACTTGTGAGGGTTCTGCTCTTGATTGGCTCATTTGAGGTGAAAGACCCACTATAAATCTAAGCCATATATTATGATGGCATCTGTAAAAAGATGCAGAAGAAGGAAGATTTTGCTTTCTTCCATCTTGCCTTCACTCTCCCTGGCAAGTTCATCTATACTGCTTCAGAGAGCTGACAGTTTTAAGTATTTTGACCAAGACTACTAAGCAGTTGGGACAACCAGTCTTATATACTGAGCAGCTATGCTCTTCTGTCAGTCCTTAATTAGACCCAACAGCCATTATTGGATTACCCATAACATAGCCTGTAAGTCAACCAAATATATCTACTTTTAATCTATAGAGATACACCATCATCAGCTCTGTTCCAAGATATCTTGTTGAATATTTTGTTGTATTAATGAAATTGAGCAATCAAGCTATTAGAGTTGTCTGGAATTAGCTTCACTCATCATCAAGAGAATTATAAATATCTAATTCATACACTGAGTGTTGCTTTTGAATTTTTAAAATGAATTAACAAAATTTATAACATCACATTGACTCTTCTGTGACTAGTACTAAATTTTATATTACCTCTACATTTGTAGATGAGCTTAACATTTTATGGATAACTTAAGTAAATACTTTGAAATGACTATTACAAATGTGATATTATGGCTAGTAGATATAATACCTCAATATAAGTTTCATAATAGTAAGCATCAAAAAACTTTGAGGAGACTTGCTCTTCAGTTTATATTGTTTCAGAATCAGGTCCTGAACTAAACAAACACAGAGATGAAAGGGAGTGCAATTCTGTGATTAGGAGAACAGACAGACAGAAATTGAGTAGCCCAGAGGATAGAGAAATGGCATAGAAGTAAAGAATGCTTACTGCTTTATGAACAAATAGTCTTTTTCGGGGGTTACTAACAGGATTATGGGTGAGGGGTTACAAAGATAGAAATGAATCAAAAACTGTTGTGTTTTAGAAAAGCTCATCTTAGAAAGGATGGCCACACACAAAAGCTGGAACAATTCCATTAGTCTGTGAAATCTCTCCACATGACTACTGGTCAGAATCTCCTTCTAAAACAGATGTTTGCTTCTATAGAACTAAAGAGGGGCCTTCAAGAATCTTGTATGTTTCAGATTGCCAACGTTGATTCAAAACCACAACTCTCATGTTAAAGCTATAGTTTATTCTGGAACCATTTTGAGTCCCCATGGCCCAGGAGCAC
The DNA here is from genome assembly GCF_014885135.2 of Alexandromys fortis. Taxonomy (NCBI): domain Eukaryota; kingdom Metazoa; phylum Chordata; class Mammalia; order Rodentia; family Cricetidae; genus Alexandromys; species Alexandromys fortis. Next base: position 12,740,432 of record NW_026067917.1, read on the forward strand.
AGATTGAAGTTACCCCAAATTACATGACGATAATGCTTTATAAAACAAAAAAGAGTATGAATCAAAGCAAAATTAAAATAAATTGGTAGTTACATCAGAGAGGAATAACTAATCATGGGAAGCTTCTCTACATGCTCAGGATGCTATCTGATGACATTTATCTTCTGGATTGGTGGAAACTAGCAGTCTGCTAAATTAATCCATGCCAAAAAGCTTTGATCTATTGTCTAAAGATGCTTTTTCAGTCACAGAAGTGGACAAGAAGTGTCTGTTGCAGAGGGCTAAAACTAGCCTCTGGACCAGCAACATCCCTTTCTTCACAGTACTGAAATTCTGATCAGTCAATCACAGTCTCTGCAGACACAGCTTCATTCCAGGAATTTTTGGTTTTAACAGGTATGTAGATTTGTTGACTCCCTTATTCTCATGAACATACTCCTCCTTTCTTTAGATTCAGAGAATATTCCAAAACAGCAGTACCCATACTTGCTCATTAGCAATTCTGCAACTTCAGTTCCAGGGTGATTAAAAGCATGTGATGTTGCAGATCAGATGGCAAACCAATGAAAGGGGCATTGTCTGCCTAACTTTATGAGATTTAGGGTTACATTCTGTTCCCCAGCAATCAGATGTGATGCTCTTCCTCTAAAAGCCAAGAAATAGATTCATTCAATAGTGATTTGCAGGAAAAGAATATTTACTCGAAGTGACCACATTGGAAAAAGTTCTTCTTCAGACGTAACGGTAAGAGAAAGGTATCACTAAGAAGTACTGCCACAGTGTAATCCCACCCGCCACCATTGTTTCAGCTTCTGTCTTTCCTAGCAAGTTTTGTGATAAATTAAAAATATTGATCCAGGAGATCTTCTCTAGCTCCTTAAACTTTTATTTTTTTTCTCAGAAGGAAATTCCTGAGATAATTCTATTTTCTTCTGAGTCATCCTTATTTCAATGATTTTACAGCTAAGGATAGAGATTCAGTGTTCTTTGTCTACCCTGACATCTGTTTTGTTTTTGTTTTTGTTTTTCAGATAAGATTTTACTACTGCATGCTCTCAGTAGTACCCATTTTTGGGGATGATCCCACCAGAGATGACTACTTAGACGCAATTTATAGCCTATTAAAAGTCTTTATTCCAGCTAATAAGGACGACACTTAGGTATTTAGGACCAAATTTACTGCCTAGTTTTTAGAATAAAGGGATTTTAAAGGCAGAAGCCACATCCAGATATCTCATCCAACAGCTGTACAGAGAGGTTTTGAGCATGCGACAGTTTAAAAGAAGGTAAGTTAAGCAGTTAGCTGGAGAGGGAGGTTTTGGCTAAGCATGTGGTTGAAGAGAAGCGAAATTAAGCAGTTCTCTGGAGGTAATTTTGCACAAGCAAACAGTTTAACTGAAGCTAAGTTAGCTGAGGTATCTTGACCTTGGGTTCCTCAAATAGAGTTGGGTAATTTTCCACAGGATTCTCCATCAAGAAGATCAAATTCTAGTTAAACCTCAAGTGGCCTCAAAAAGAACACAAGATGAAGGATTCTTTTTACTGTCTTCACTTATCACAAATTTACTCTGAAATGTTTATACGGTGGCACCTTTCTGCTACCAGGAAAAGGTCATTTATCAGTATGGCCTGTATAGATCCTGTAGAAGAAATGACTTAATTTATTCCACCAAGGCAAGCAGTCATCCTCCTCCATTCTTAATGTAAAGACTCTAATAGATAAAGGATAGTTGGTGTGGGGTGAGGGCCACTATGGAGTAACTTGGCAGAGTGAGTAGATTAATAATCTGACCTGGAGAATAATGACTGTGCTTCCTCTTGAGCCTTAAGCAAGACTTCTTTCCTTTTGCTATTAGAAATTGTAATTGCTCCATTATCATTAAAATAGACATAGCTACCTCTGCATTATTCTGCTGAATTATTCCCAAAAGCCATAGGAAAAAGGAATTATGGTGTTCTCGGTGTTATGTATATTTCTTAAGATAAGCCTCTCCACCAATGCGAACAATTCCAATCAGACCAAATTAGCCCGAATAAAAAATGCCCACATTTAGTAAACGCAGTACTCTTAGGTTCCTGGGAAAGCATGGTGAGGGGAGGAGAGAGACAAAGGGGGAGACCATGCAAAACCCAAAGACCAAGTGTTTCCTTTTGGGCATCAGCCTAAATAGCCTGTGGGAGTGGTCCTGACTCTCCCTTGGGAGGGGTCAGCACTTGGTGGGCTTTTCTGGAGGTGGCGTGCAGACCAAGGCGACTTCCAGGTAGAAGGGGATTCCAAAGATGGATGCCGGGTGTTACATTCCAGACTCTTTGTATAAGGGGTAACAGGGAGCTGAGGTGATGCTTATGACCAACATTTTAGGCTCTTTGGATAAAAGGATATTGACTCAAGTCTGGCTACTTCCTGCGGGCATGGGGCAACATGGGGAAGAGGGGAGCTGGAGGTTGGTGGACTCATGCTCAGTGAGAGGTGTGGCTGGAATAGCATCAGGTTTACTGTCATCCTGGAGTCTGCAGGCAGCTGCTTTTTGAGGGAGATGAGAAGGCTAGGAGAAAAAAAATTGTTATTATTATCCCTATGAATGGGGGCTAGCCATGAAAAATCATTAATTGCCACAAAGAATGGAACAGAGAAGTGCCCTGGTTATACAGGTGAGGCTCAGGCATATAATTGGGACAAAAAAAAAGATAAAACCAGATTTTAGTTGGTACCAGGAGAGTTGGTACCAATGTAAAGTCCCAGGAGATGGTGCAACTGTTGTCATTGTCTGGAGAATGCTTTGTAAGTTGGTCTTGGCCCAAACAGCAGCAGTGACTTGTAAAATACGCTTCAAAATGGGAGAGGTTAATACCTGCTTTGGAGACTCTTAGTTTTTTTTTTTTTTTTTTAACAGAGCTCATTATTGATACAGAAGCAGAACTTTTCAAGGAACCTGTAGGTATCTGTAAGAGAAGTGGAACAGATTTACATCTTGATGTTATAGCAAAAGTTCCTTGCTTTAGGTTAAAAGGCATGGACATTTTAAAAGACAACTAAAGGGAATTGGGAACTCTGGATTTTTAAGATACACCTGAAACCTGTTAGTCCTGAACTATGAAGCCTGTTAAAGAGGCACACCTCTCTGTATTTTAGCGGGAAACATAACAAATAAAAGAATGAGCTACCAGTACCTTACATTAGACAGATCTGGGAGGGATAAATGAGCAAAAAATGAGACATCTTTTTTAGCTATGCAAGCAATCCCAAATCTCTTCCCAGTCCCTAGAGAACACCAACCTAGAAGCAGAGCTTGCTGTTAGCTGCTGAGTACAGGAGGCCCAAATATTTTCCTATAAGAGGGAAGATTTAGTCTACCTGTCTCTGTAGGATAAGAAGATTGATTCCCAGCTGGTATCCAGGAAGCTGATGAGGTGAAAGGCCACTTTTTGTTGTGTGGGTGGCTTTACCAAACCCAAAGACAAGCCTCAAGAAGGTCTTCTGTAACCATGTGTCTTCTTAGAGGACCTATAGGATGCTGCAAAAGCTGCCATGTCTCCATCTTAGAAGCTCTTTTGTTAAATGTCATACCCTCAGATCTATAAAGGTACTTAAGAATTGGGTATTTAAACTGGGCATGTAAACTAAATGTGGATGTGTTTTTTATCCAATTAGTTACAGCTTACCAATACTAATAACTGTAAAAAGATTAAAAGGGATATTTTAATAAGGCAAGATGGTGGTGGGATCAAAATGGTGATTCCCCACGTGTTTGTACTTTTCCAGAGCTGTTTTAGTCTGGAGTTATTTTAAAATAAGCACACATGCACACAGAAACTGTTTGGCCAATAGCTTAAGAGTATTGCCAGCTAGCTCTTACACCAAGAATTACCCATTTTCTTTATTTTATATTTTACCATAAGGCTCATGGCCTACCAGCAAGTTTCTGGCTGGTAGCTCACTTCTTTCTCCTCTGGTGGCTCCATGGCATCTCCCTGACTCCCAGCATTCAGTTTAGTTTTCCTCACCTAGCTAAGTTCTGCCTTGCTATAGGCCAATGTAATTTCTTTATTCATTTTTTTTTATTTTATTGAGAATAGGAAAAAAAAAGTTTCCGCCTCCTCCCAGCCTCCCATTTCCCTCCCCTCCCCCCACTCTTCTCCCCCTCCCCCCCCCCTCCTCCCCCCCTCCCTCTCCAATCCAAAGAGCAGTCATGGTTCCCTGCCCTGTGGAAAGTCCAAGGACCTCCCCTCTCCATCCATGTCTAGGAAGGTAAACATTCAAACTGGCTAGGCTCCCACCAAGCCGGATCATGAAGTAGGATCAAAACCCCTTGCCATTGACCTTGGCTTCTCATCAGTCCTCATTGTTCGCCATGATCAGAGAGTCCGGTTTTATCCCATGCTTTTTCAGTCACAGTCCAGCTGGCCTTGGTGAGCTCCCAATAGATCAGCCCCACTGTCTCAGTGGGTGGGTGCACCCCCCGTGGTCCTGACATCCTTGCTCGTGTTCTCCCTCCATCTGGAGAACAGGAAGATTGGGATAAAGGAAGGTTGGATAGGGAAGCAGGGAAGCACATATCTTAGTTAAGGGAGCCACCTTAGTGTTGGCAAGAGACTTGAACCTAGAGTGGCTCCCAGGAGCCCAAGGCGAAGTCCCCAGTTAGTCCCTTGGGAACCTGAGGATAGGGAACCTGAAATGACCCTATCCTATAGCAATACTGACGAATATCTTTCATATCACCAAAGAACCTTCATCTGGTGATGGATGGAGATAGAGACAGAGACCCACACTGGAGCACTGGACTGAGCTCCCAAGGTCCCAATGAGGAGCAGATGGAGGGAGAATTTCTTTATTCATTAACCAATAACAGAAACATATAGACAGAAGGACCTCCCACTTCAATTTGTTATATTTTGTTGAAGATACTTACATCTCTTTTCAGAAGGAAATTTCATATGTAATTCTCTTTTTTAAATCTTTAAGTGGTTTGGGTGTAAGGGTAACTGTGGCCTCTTAAAATATATTGGGAAATGTTTCTTCTGTTACTATTTTGTTAAATAATTCAAAGAATATTGGCATTAACTCTTCTTTGAATATCTGGTAGGATTCTGCAATAAAGCCATGTGGCCTTGGTCTTTTTCTAGTTGGGAGGCTTTTAATGACTGCTTTTTAATTTACTAGGAGTTATTAAAATTATTTTAACAATTTTATTAAAATTGCTTTTCTGATATTTGTATAAGTTCAGTAAGTGGTATATAGCTAACCACTCTTGAAGTTCTTTCTTAATTCTGTCTTGACCTATTTTTCATTCAGAAGAGATCTGTCCATTTTCCATAAGTTTGTAAGTTTTCTATTGTTTCTTTTGTTATTGACATTCATCTTTAATCCATAGTGGTATGGTAGGATGCAGAAATATCTTTTAATTTTCTTGTATCTATTTAGAATTGCTTTGTATCCAAAAATATCAGTGTTTAATTTTGGTGAAAGGTCCATAAAGTGGTGAAAAGTTATACCCTTTAGTGTTTTGTTTAAATATCTTTTTTGGTCCATTTGTTTTATAACTTTAATTATTTCATGAATTTATTTGTTTAGTTTTTGTCTTTAAAATCTCTTTATTGGTGAAAGTGGAGTATTGAAGTCTACCACTATCAGTGTGTGACACTCAATATATGATTTTGGCTGTAGTAGTGTTTCTTTTACAAAGTTTTGTGCCCTTGTTTTGGGACATGGATGTTAATAACCAAAATGTCTTCTTAAAAACTAATTTCATTGCTGAGTATGTAGTGTCCTTCTTCATCTCTTCTGAATATGTTTGGTATAAAGTCTCTTTTATTAGATATTAAATTTGTTACATTAGTTTGCTTCATAGTTCCATTGTTCAGATTATCTTTGTTCATACTTTTCTTTTGAAATAATATTTATCCTTGATGTTGACATGCTTTTTGTGGAAATAGGACAAGGTGCAATCCTATATTTAAATCTATCAGCTAGTCTGTGTGTTTTTATTGGGAAATTGGAACCACCAATATTGAGAGATATCCATGCTCATTTCTATTATTTTGTTATTGATGGTGTCAGTAGTATCAGTAGTAGTGTGTGTGTGCGTGTGCAAACATGTGAGTATGTATGTGTGCATCTGTGGATGTGGATGTGTCTGTGGGTGTGATTCTCTTTTTGGTTTTGCTGGGATATAAATATTTATTTTCTGTGTTTTCATGGCTGTTGTTAATCTACGTACTTTGAATTTGTCCTTCTAACACCTTTTGTAGTGTTGGTTTTGCAGATAGATATTGTTTAAATTTGACTTTATCATAGAATATATTATTTTTTTCCATTGATACTGAATGAAAGTTTTGTTGGAGATAGTAGTTTAGTTAAGATCTTAGCTGGGGACATCCTTGTGTATTGCTGGGAAATTCTGTAATGCCAGGTTTCTTGCTAACCCTCTAATGGTTCCCTCAATCAACAACTCTCTTTCCGTGCTATCCCTCTCTGTCCTTTCTCAATCTCAGCCAGTCTGTCCCCTCATGCTCTCTTCCCCATGTCCCTTCTCCACCCTCCTCCCCTTTCACTCACCCTTTCCCCATGCTCCCTTTTTTTTTTTTTTCAGGAGTTCTTGTCTAGTACCCTTTCCCAGAAGGATCCATGTACATTTCTCTTAGGGTTCTCTTTGTTACCTAGTTTCTCTGGGGTTGTGGATTATAGGCAGATAATCCTTCAATTTAGGTCCAATACCCACTAATGAATGAGTACATATAGAATTTGTCTTTCTGAGTCTGGGTTACCTCATTTAGGGTGATTATTTTTTTCTAGTTCCATCCACTTGCCTACAACTTTCAAGATGTCATTAATTTTTATTGCTGAGTAGAACTCCATTGTGCAAATGTACCACATTTTCTTTATCTATTCATCCATAGACAGACATCTAGGTTGCTTCAAAGTTCTGGCTATTACAAACAACACTTCTATGAACATAGTTGAGCAAATATCCCAGTGGTATAATTCTGGATCCTTTGGGAATATGCCCAAATGTGGTACCACTGGGTCTTGGTGTAAGTTGATTTTTCTGAGAAAGTGCCACACTGATTTCCAAAGCAGTTATACAAGTTTGCACTTCTACACGCAATAGAGGAATGTTCCCCTTATTCCTCATATCCTGCATAAGTTATCACTGATGTTTTTAAATCTTAGCCATTCTGACTGATGTAAAAGAAACATTACTAAAGCTTAAATTGCATATCAAACCCCACACACAAATGTCAGAAGACTTCCACAGTCTCACCAATGGGCAGGTCTGCAGAAATAAACTTATCAGAGAAATTAGGGAACTAATAGATGTTATAACTCAAATGTGTTTAATATACATCTATAAAACATCCCACCCAAACACAAATGAATGTACCTTCTTCTCAAAACCCCATGGAACCTTCTCTAAAATTGACCACATAATCAGTAACAAAGACAATCTCAACAGATACACAAATATTGGGATAACCCCCTGTATCTCCTACCAGATAATCATGGCTTAAAGTTAGAATTCAATAACAACACTAATTGCAGAAACACTAATTGCAAATTCATGAAAATGAACAATGTTCAACTGATTCATCCTTGTTTCAAGAAAGAATAAAGGAAGAAATAAAATACCTCCTAGAATTTAATAAAAAATGCACAACATACCTAGACTCATGGCACACCATGAAAGCAGTGCTAAGAAGGAAAGTTCATAGCACAGAGAGAATACATAAAGAAAGTGGAGAAGTCCCACACTAACAACTTAACAGCAAACCTGAAAGCTCTAGAGCAAAAAGAAGCAGACGTTCCCTGGAGGAGCAGATGACAGAAAATTATCAAATTGAAATGTAAAATCATTAAAATAGAAATAAAGAAAACAATATAAAGAATCAATGAAACAAAGAGCTGGTTCTTTGAGAAAATCAACAAGATAGAAAAACCCTTATAAAAAAAAAAAAGCAACCAAAAGGCAGAAAGAGAAAATCCAAATTAACAAAATTAGAAATGAATAGGAGGACATAACAATAGTCACTGTGGAAATCCAGAGAATGATTAGATGATCATACTTCAGAAACCTGACTCCACAAAATTCAAAATTCTAAAAGAAATGGACAATTTTCTGGATAGGTGTCTCATAACAAAATCAAATCAAGACAAGTAAAATAGACCTGTTTCTACTTATTCAACAGGTTAGAATAGATTGTAGATTTTCTTTTTAAGTCTGGTAGAATTCTTCTTTGATTACATCCACCAAAAGTTACCTTTTAGTTTGAAAGATTTTATTATTACATTGATTCTCTTATTTGTTACATGTCAATTTACATTACTGATCTTTTCATGATCTAACTATAGTATACATCTGGAACTCCATTGTTTTTAGATTTTCTAACCTAATATGAATACAAGATTTTAAAATATTTTCTTACAATATTCTGATTTTTTTGGTGTCTTCTATAATATTACTTTCTTCATTTCTCATTCTGATATCTTGAAACATCACATTCTTTATTGCTCAAGATTATTTAACTTATGGGGTCTAAAGTTTCCTTTTTTTACTCAAAGAAGAACTTGTTATATTCATTGATTCTTTATAGTCTTAGTTTTTGTTTCTCTTTCATTAATTCTTGTTCAGAGTTTATTAGTTTTTGTCATCCTCTTGATTTGGATTGTCCCTGTTCTTATGCTTCCAAAATTTTGAGTTATCATTAGGCTATTTGTAGCAGATATTTATGATTTTTTAATGTAGTCTATTAGAGCTATAAATTTTTCTCCTAGAACTGTTTTAAATTTGTCCACCAAATTTTGTTTTGTGTTTTCATTTTTGCTTGGTTCTAGGAATTCCTTTCTCTCGTTCTTTCTTTTTTGAGCCATTCATGTTTTATTTCTTGGTTGTTCAGTCTCAATGAATATGTTTAATTCTGCGAATTCAATTGCTTTCAGATTTTATTTTATTATTCTCAGGTAGGATTAAAAAAAGAGTTATTTCGGAATTCATTACATTTTCTTTTATGCACTGCTCTGAAGCCTGTATTAGAGACACTTCCATGAGCTGCTGAGTAGAATGAACACACCTTGGTGCTTCTGTGGTATATCCCGCTGATATTTATTAGGTCCATTTGATATATGCTATCAATTCTGATGATTTACTATTTTTTTAACTGATGGCTTAATGGTTGAGAAAGAAAAATATTGAAATTATCTAATATATGCAATTATCTTTTGTATTAGATAGTTTTCTGTTGAGGTAATAAAGCACAAATGAGAAAATCAAGTGGTGAGAAAGGGGTTTGTGTCAACCTATGCTTTATATTCTATGTTGAAGTGAAGTATCCTAGTTCAAATTATTATTGTTATGATGAATCAGCATGACCAAAAGCAACTCAGGGAAGAAAGGGTTTATTTGGTTTATGCTTTCACTAACAAAAGTTAGCAAATTGGGCAGAAACTTGAAGGCAGAAACTGATACATGGGCCAGGTAGGGGAGTCACTTACTGACTTCTTCACTCTGACATGTTTAGCTTGATTTCTAATGTAAGTCATGACCAGGGGAGGGATGGTTCCACCTGAAATGGGCCAGTCCTTCCCCAGTCGATCACAAATTAAGAAAATGCCTTACCGGCTTGCCTACTGACTGATCCTATGAAGACATTTTCTTAATTGAGGTTCCTCCTTCTCAAATGACTTTAGCAGGTGCCTAGTTGATATAAGACTATGCACTACAACTGAACCCTTGTTAACTTGACCAACAAAACCATCATCATTAAAGCACAACCTGTTCTTTCTCATTCATCCCCAAAATCTCCCATAAAAAACATAAACAATTTTAAATGTACCATAGTCTTTACAAATTTGAGCATTTTAAAAGTTCAGACTCTTTTAGAATACTCAATGTCTTTAGAACTCCAAAAGTCTCTTTTAGAAGTTCAAAGCCTTTCAGTTGTGGGGTCCTGAAAAAAAAAAAAAAAACAAAATTAAGTTCAATACCTTTCTTCGTGAAGGAAGAACCAAGACACAGTTATGATCTGATCTATGTAGCACAGATAATAAAAACCCAGAGAAAGATATTGGAGCTCAACTCAAAAATCAGAGAAGCAAAGGCCCTAGACGAGTCTTACTCTACCAAGGCTGGGTGACTGCAGACTAAACAGACCAAGCAGACTAAGGGAGCTTTTCATGGTGCTAAGTCTCTTCTCTGAGTAGAGCCCTTCTGTACCAGAGCTTCATCTACTACTGAGGCTGCACCTGCACCAATGGTCTATCCTGTCCTCTCACAGTGCCAAACCTCAGCTATTCTTCAGGATTCCTTTATATCTTCAAAACCAGTATAAGGGTGACTCTTACACAAAAAGCCTGGTAGAATTTTTGCTTTCATTTCAGATTTCACACGTCAGGCCTTCCTTGTACGCACTGTGTTCTACCTTTTTTCTTCCAAGCTCCTACAGAACGGCTCAGGTTTCTGCCTCCAGTTCTTGTCCTGAATTCCTATGATTGGTACTTTTTTTTTTTTTTTTTTTTTTTTGGTATTTGGAGACAGGGTTTCTCTGTGGTTTTGGAGCCTGTCCTGGAACTAGCTCTTGTAGACCAGGCTGGTCTCGAACTCACAGAGATCCGCCTGCCTCTGCCTCCCAAGTGCTGGGATTAAAGGCGTGCGCCACCACCGCTACTTTTTTAAAATCAGTTTGATAGAAGCCGAAGTCATCTGAAACCTGAAGACAGGGACTAAACCAGAGGCCATGAAGAAACATTGCTTGGATTGGAGTGCATTTACTGTGAAGAAAATAGGTGAAACTTTGGGGTACATATTTTTGTCTCCAAAGTGAGAAGAGTGGTATGAAAGTAGCTGCTAATTTAGAGTTTCATTTTTTCTTAAAGATGAAAATATGTAAGCAAGTTGATAGAAGTAAATGACAAATAAGAAAACTGATGATCTGAGAGAAAGGAAAAATGTTTCCATAGTAATGAGCTAGAGTCAATTATTATGTTCTGCATGAGTGAAGAGAATAGCATTAGATGAAATATGGTAATAGAGTAACAAATAAAATACTGAATTTCTATGTTCAGAAAAGATAATACATACATATAAAATATTATGTCTGGTACAGTGTTTGTACCTAAATAAAAACTAAGCCGCAAAACGATCAATAAACACAAGCAGTTGTTTAAGTTCATATATTTAAAAATAGGAATTTGAAAATTGATGACCATATTTTTAATCCATCATATTGCTAGAAATAAAAGGACATTTGAATCTGCGAAGACCAATTGCATTTGCTGTGATTTTAAGTGTAACTAATAGAAGAGCTCATGTGTCGTCAGTTTCTAATGATCTTGGGGATGGATATGCCATAGAACTCAGTAATTCCTCTTCCAGAGACATAGTCACACTGGAAAAGTAAGACATCTTTAAACATACATTTTACTGTAGTATCATGGGAAATGTCATGATAAACCTACCCTCCTGCCAGTGGCAGAAGTAACTAACCTGTGATCAAGACTAACAATTTGGCGGCAATTAAAAGGAGGTTTCTTTTAAAGTAAAACAAAACTGCATCTTCCCTTTCCTCTCCTGTAAATGAGAAACAAAAATCATTTTAATCTCATGTTTTTCTTAAGAAAATTAAGTGTTTAGGTTTCTGAATATAATCAAACATACAGTATGCATATAATAATTGTAAGCTATTATTAATATTGTTTTAGGTAAAATAGTAGACCATATAGTGCATAAAATACACAAAGTGGATCTGTGGTTGTCAAATTAGAAGAATTCAAAGAAATTAACACTTCTATTTATAAAGGCAGTATGTAATATGATAACATTATTATAACCCACAAAATGTTCACAATTGGGTAATACTGAAGTTTGGAAATATTAGTTGATGATTAATAAATAGAGGACTTAATGTTGGGAAGGTAGATAATGGAGGTGGATCTGGTAGGACCTAGGATAGGGGTTAATTTGATTAAAATGTCATTAAATAAAGATGGCAAAGAACTAATAAAAATGATTTCTAAAAATAAGTTGATCTTATTTTGTTTAGAATTTCCATGAAGAAACGAATAATTTCATACAGCAAAGACAATTTCTGTGAAAATGGCATATCTTTATGAAGAGTAATTGCACCTCTTCCACTCAAAATATTTTGCACTCTAATAAGGAAATGTTTTTAAATTTCTTCATGAATCCCAAGAAAGAAATTTGTTCTATGCTGTGTTGGTCCCTAGGTGGGCATAGTATGAGCTAACTTGAGAGGAAAATCCGGCTGCTTAGACAATCACAGGATAACAAACTGCATGATCGGAAAGGAAAACAAGAATCAATATTTTATTTTGGCTTTTTCCTTTACTTTTTTCACTTAGTAGCTCATGACTTCTCAATAAACTTCCAAAACATTGCCCTTTTCACTTTGTCAGAATAAAAAAAGAAACTATTTTAATACCTCGTATAGGTCAAATAGTCCTACAAAGATTCGAGAAAGCTCTGGAGATAATTTAATAATGAACAGAAAAGGACTTTGAGGAGAGAGAGAGCATCCATAGGAGTCTCCAGAAGTCAAGAAAGGACTACAGCTGTTTGACATGCTTTTTCTTTAAAATACTTCTTATTTCCCAATAAGAAAATTCATAATCATTATTCATATGAACTTTGTTAATATTATGCCTTTATGTAACTTCAAGGCATTTCTTCCATGAGTTCATGAGCTTAACTCTGAATACCCATGCTAGTTAATACAAAAATGAAAGCTTTTAAATCACATTTTAGATAATAAATTCCAGTATAGTGAGAGTTCTGGCTATAACTTAATGGGAATAGAGAAGAGACTGCTAACCAAGAGTTAAATACCACCTACCTGTCACCTTGTTTTGTGAAGTATTTAAGTATGTTTGCTCTAAATTGTTACTTGGTCTGACAAGCTTTCCTTGTAAAACACTGCTAATAGAATGGTCTCTAATTATTTTTCTTGTACTCTTCCTCACACTAAAATAGCCATTTCATTTGTTTTACCTACATCATATCTACATACCTGAGGTAGCATCTATGTAGCTTTCAATATCACATTCATTAGAAAATTTAGTGAAAATTATACCTTTCATAAGGATAGTACAAACTTTCAGAGTGTAAAACATAAAGAAATATGCCTGTGAGTTGACAGAAATAGGGCATATTCATGGAGCAGCAAGTGATATATTTAACATTTTTTTGTTTTGTTGTCCTGGACAAGATCTCACACATTCCAGGGAAATATTTTACTGTGAGGTACACCTTTACCTCAATGCTTAAAATTCTCTTAATCATGACAAATGCCACTGTTCTATTCTGTATCACTTAGACAGGATAGAAAATGTGTCTTTGTTGAAAACTGTTCCTTATAAATCAAGTATGGTTTCTGCATTACAGTAAATGCTATTTTATTACAGATTTTAAATGTGTGCTCAATGCTCAACCCACAGGAATAAATGCTTCTGGCCCTATAATCACATTGTTAATTAACAGACACCTTATTTTTTATTGCTCTTCTCATGTTCTCCTTTTCTTTCATGTTGGCCACATTAGTAGCTTTCTAGTTTAATTTTTTGCTTAATTGCTCTAGGTCTTCTAATGTTGCCTCTACACGTCTGTCTCAATTTTTGAATTCTCTTTATGATCTCTTTGTTTGGGGCTTACATATTTTGTTCAACATTTGAATTCCTGATTTGACACCCCAGTCTTAATTTGTAACATGAAAAATTGTTACTCTTTTAGGGTTAGCTCTCACCAAGATTCATGGTCTAAAATTCTAGAGAAGAGCAAAATAAAGACAAGGGAACAAACTCATTCCACTAATTCTAAACAATATTATAAAGTCTTCTGTTTAATTTTTCTTAGAATTATTGCTCTGTTACTGAAAACAGTCAGGTAAAGACACAAACACAAATTTTCGTTTCAATCATGCAATGTATGGAAAGAAGGAAGGACTAAGAAATCAAAACTCATGGTGTTGTGACACAGGGGGATCCAAGAGACCATGAGAAAATGAGACAAGGATTCATCATACAGACTGAAACACATTTAGATAATGAAGTGAAAAGTTGTTCTCTACAGATATAATTCATTGTCATATCAGTACAAAAATATTTAGGAGGTACTGTTTTTATGCAAACTAGTTAATACAGTATCACAATTTTTTGTAAAATGGTAACTCATATTCATTTTTAAATTTTGGCGTGTGTTCTTTTTTATCCTCTACCCTTTTATTTCTTAGAGAAGAATTTTTAATGTAATGATATATATCAGTCTATTGTGGATAACATGTGCTACAAATACATTATCAATAATTTGATTTGTTTTCAGAATTAAAATTAAAAGGTTTTAATATAAATAATACAAATATTTTTATTTAATTTTCTCTTAGAGCTTTTATAGTTCTGTTATTTTTATATTGACAGTATTTGATGTGTCTTAAAATTTTACAGTCTAAGACAGAAGTTGGAAAATTACAGTCATGGGGCATATACTATCCAGAGCAAGCCAAACTCAGCCAGTCTAATTGGGTTATCTATTATACACAGATTTTTCATACAGCATTGGCAGAGTTGTACAGAATGACAGCCCTGCAAAACTAAAAGTATCCACGTTACCTCACCCTTTATAGAAAACAATTTTCTGATTCCTGCCATGCATTATTCATAAGGAGTTAAACATTCTTGAATGTCACCTGTGACTCAGTGGTTGGGAAGTTACCTTTATTATTTACTAAATCTTGAAAAACCTTTAGAACAAATAGTAGAAACAGGTCAAGACGGAAGCAGAACATTCATCAGAACACTAAACCAATCCCTGGAATTCAGTTGCATGAGGAATTCTGAAGTTTTTCCTTCCAGGAAGGGCTGTGCTCTAAACTCTAAGAGGAAGGCATACAATTCATGTGTTATTCATTTATTTCCCTCTGCCAAGCAGATTTCTAATGGGAGAACTTAAGGTACAGCAGCTTCCTTTGCTCAGTTGTATAACAGTAGTTGTGGGACAAGTGCATTTGCAGGTTGAATACACAAATGGATCTTAATATAAGCTACTGAATTTAATATATGTCATTGGTTGCTAAACTTCAAGTTGAGGGAGAGGATTAAATCACTCTGACATTCTTACCTAACTGAACAAAAAGAACAAAAAAAAACCCCTCTTAAATGTCAAATAATTTCTCCTCTTGAAGTTCACTCCTAATATTAAATAGCAGATGTCTCAACTTGGAACCCATCAATCTGATTGGATAGCAGAAACTTTGCCAGTGCAACACACATTTAAATAGGCACTTCAGGAAAATGGGGGAAATATATATATATATATATGAATGTGTATATATATGAATGTGTGTATATATATATACACACACAAACAAGATCTTTCATAAACAAATAGTGGGAACAATATTTGTTTCTATTTCTGTTTACAAGTGATTTGCTTGCCTGGAGCACCTTTGATCAATAAATATGCTGAGAACTATACTTAAATAGGTTCATCCTAGTTCAAAATCTGTCGTTAATTTTCTTAATATCATCATCAGATCTATCTAAATTGAATTCCCTGGAAAAAAGATTGAATCCCCTAAGTATGATACAACCCACATTTTCATCAAGTAAAGACATCACCTGTCAGTATTTGAACAAGTCTCTTCTCTGTGAATCTATTACGAAATGTCTAAAATATTGATATATAACATATTTTAGTGCTTCTATGAATGTTTATTGAAAACAACTTCTCGGGACCAGAAGAAATGAATGGTGCCTGCCCAACACCCACTAGGTATCCAAGATGGAGAAAAGAGGGAGATTGGTAAAATGACTGCCATTCTTGGGCGCAGAAAGTAGACTGAGTATGTCAAGTAAAGTTCAGTTCTTTAAAGGCACAGTTAAACCTCCGCAGTTCAGGTACCTAGCAAGTTTTAAATGGCCACTCATTGTGCGGGAAGTCATTTTGAGTTCGTTTGAAAGGCAAAGCATCTAAAGGGTTGTTGGCCTTTCCTACCCATAGGAACTTTGATTGGGACCCGACTGCGAAGGAAAATGCAGAGAGCGCGGTGTCACCAACACAGCTTCTATAGCACCCTGGGGTCCTTTGGAAATGCCACTCTCCCAAACTCAGTCTGAGAAAGGTGAGAGCACTTACTGCTCAAGGCAGGGGTCTGAGATAAACGACCCCCCGAGTCCTGCTCTGCCTTATGGGTCTTTGATTTTGAACCGGGGAAGTGCAAGCCGACTTTAACTAGGTCGTGGGAATAGCTCACATCCTGGCATGCGGTTGGTCTTCACAGATAATACGGAGCAAAAGAAAACCAAGAGAAGTAAGCCAAAGACTCAGCGAGAAATCATTCTACATCTATTCTTATTTTCCATAAAGTTCTGTGGCACTCTTGCTCCTCTAGGAAGCCGTGGGTAATAGCAATGATTACCATGAACAGGAGACTAAAATTATATTTAACTCTTTATTAATCTAATGATCACAAAACAATGGGGTGGTTTAGGGATGATTCTGCTATTTCTGTAATTGGTGAGGGCAAGCACATTCGATTTGATCTCATCTGGTGAGTCAATATTATATTTTATATCTCTGGACTTTTTAAATACTAGTACTTACCACTGGAATGGTACTTGCTGACTCCCTGATTGACTGCAGCTGACTTGTTTCACCTCCTTCTGACCCTCTGAACTTTCTGTAAAATGTAGAAGAAGAGTCAAATGGTTTGTAGGGAATTGCTATGGTGTCAACTACCTGGGCATGATACATCTGCATAAACATACTTAATTTTAACAAAATCTTAAATGCACCAACATGTTTTTGTGATCAACAATTTCAATGTCTGCTGATAGAAAGAAATTGAGATCTGTCCATTTTCCAGCATGCTTATTTTGCTTTACCAAGTAATAAATTGGTCTTTTTATTTTATTTCAATGAGTTATTTTAACAATCCAAGTTCCTACCAAAGTAAAAGCCTGAAGCACATTCTCTTCATAAACGCTCCTCATCAGGAGCTACTGTGATGGCTCTCTTCCTCGCTCTGCTTCACCGACACACTCATTTCATAGGACCTTGCTAGTTTCTCCTTAATCACAAACCTGGAAGTCCCTCTGTCACTCACCGATGGCTTCCTGCATATTTGGCCTCACATTGGAGGTTTTTGTCTGAGAGGGAATAAAGAAACTTCCCTCTTGTGAACTTAGTGTAAAGCTTAGCAAGCATTAAGCCAAATTCACATGAGTTGGGAAGCATGTTAATGACTCATTTGATCATGGAGGAACTTTTTCTTGTAAAATCTTTGGAATTCTAAGAAACCTGAGATTTGAACTATTTGCTTCTGTACTGTTCATTTTCATAATAGATAAAACTTTATGGATTTACCATATTTGTCATTTTGAAACATATTTAGAAATAGCAATATTAGTTTTGAATATGTGTTCACAATTTACTATCCACCAATATTCATCGAGTCAAAGTAATGGAGAGGATTGTTACATTGCCTTATAAAACCTATAACTTTAATTCTGACAAACCTCAATCCCATTATGTTACTACAACAGAAAATGGCAAATTGAAGAAAGATTGTCTCCCAAAGACGGACAGTCTTCAAAAACAACTAGAGGGCCTGGAGAGGTGGCTCAGCGGTTAAGAGCATTGTCTGCTCTTCCAAAGGTCCTGAGTTCAATTCCAAGCAACCACATGGTGGCTCACAACCATCTGTAATGAGGTCTGGTGCCCTCTTCTGGCCTGCAGACATACATGCCAGATAGAATATTGTATACATGATAAATAAATAAATAAATAAATAAATAAATAAATGAAAAACAGCTAGAACACTGAAATAAAGACACAGTCAACCGTTTTGGAAAGAGGCAAATTCCATTTAAATGATTAGATATTTTAAATGAACCTTTATTTTATTTTTTTCAAACTAACTGCTTTTGGAAAATTTCAAATACAAGTTCAATAACTCATGTGAAAGCTATCTTAATTGGTAAAAAAGACACCTGTTCATTTGGATTGAACAATAGGAACCCGTCCAAAATCTATCACATCGTTAAGATGTTTTGGTACATAGACATGGCTTTGACTTGCTATTCCTGAATTAATGAAGGGTCTCACAGAGGGAATATTTTCTCCTAAAATCAGCAGTTAAAGATCTAAGTGGACAAAACAGACGGGTATGGAAACTGACAAATGGAAACCGAGACCATTTGCTATTACATAACTAAAAGTGCAGTAGTGTGCTCCAGCATTTAAATATTTAAAGCCAAGCATTACATTTGCGTAAGCAGGATATTAGGCAAATGCCAAAAACTCAACACTAAGGATAAGTGATAAACCACTGTCACAAATAAGCTGTAGGAATTAAGCTTTAATTCATGCTTCACAGCAAGAAGAACCCCTCCACACCAGAAATTTTAGAAGGGGAAAAAATAAACAATATATCAGAGTAAAAACTGAACAGAGCGGTAACAAAACATATTTTAAAATGTTTTTTTTTCTTTTTTGCAGTAGGCCATGGTGGTACCACACACCAGCACTTAGAAGGTACAGGGAGGAGGATATCTGTGTGTTTGAAGTCTACAGAGTGAGTTCTAGAACAGGTTTCAAAGCTACAAAGAGAAATCAAGTCTCAAACCCTTAAAATGCATTAAGTAATTTTGCTTAAAAGAACCTTAAATTTCTTAAAGGGTGGGATGCATATATAAGAACATTATTTTTCTCCTGAATCTCCCCCTTGGAGAAAATTTTTTCCACAGGATGTATATATCCAATGCACAGGTTTTAAACTGGACTTGTATTAGGCTCTTGGTTCACTGAGTAAAATGTTGAGTCGTTTAAACTTAGCTCAGTTGACATGAGTGAGGTTGATCTTAATGAAAATTAGTGTCACACAAACATCACTCAAGCTACCAATGAATGGTTTGCTGAGAAGTAAATATTCTGAGCCTCTCAATCTGGGTACCACTGTTTTGCCACAAGCTTTAGGGAGAAACAGCTCTCACTGTTCTCTGAATCATGCCTGTTCATCAGAGGTAGTAGATGGTATTTCTTGAAATAATGTAAATTTAAAAACAAGTGTCATGGGGAAAGCCAAATGTTTTACTGTCATAATAGAAAGATTTTG
The DNA here is from genome assembly GCF_014885135.2 of Alexandromys fortis. Taxonomy (NCBI): domain Eukaryota; kingdom Metazoa; phylum Chordata; class Mammalia; order Rodentia; family Cricetidae; genus Alexandromys; species Alexandromys fortis. The sequence continues at coordinate 12,759,548 of NW_026067917.1, forward strand.
AGGATGGAATTATACATATATGTTAGTTAACTTTCACAGGATTTTCTGGAAACTGTTGCCGTTTCTATAAAGTCAAAATCACAATTAATACAATAAATGTGTTAAAAGTGGTGGAAGAGCATACGGCATAACGGTAGAGAAAAGAACTTTCAATTCAGTGTGTTTGGTGTCCTTGTGTTAATCTCATTTACTCCGTAAATCTGGGAAAATAAGCTTTATGCTATGTTATGACTGAGATTCCCAGTATAATAGTGGATCTGACTTTTCAGGCCTGGAAGTAAGCATACTCTTAGTAAGTGAAACAGTAGAAATTAATTCACATCAAAATAGATTCCCCCAGGGCTCAGAAATCAAATTGCCTCATTCATTCTGCTCCTGGCACAGGAAAACAACACTTGAAGGTACCTGCTTAGTAGAGATTACTGGTGAGGAATCCTTTGCCATTTCCTCTCAATTTTTTATTTCTTAGAAACCTGAAATAGTAGAACAATAATGACAATTTGGTTGAATCAACATGCCAAATATATTACATGCCATTTTCACATTTTCCTTTTTCTATGACAAAGGAGATATCATTGATTCTGCTCCTAAAGTGTTGAACATGCATACTTTAACAGTCGCTGCAAAAAATAATTTTGTCCAATTACAAATACCTTTTTAAATCTCGCAATTAAAACTAAAGGAATGAAAATTGAAATAATCCTGCTTGTTGTTTTCTTAAAAATAACATTACAAATTCTGATTATTAACTATTAATTAAGCAATTTATTTTCCACGAACTCTCCTGCTTTTGAATGCTGGATATAAGGTGAGATAAACAATATAAACTATACCATTTGCTAGTATGTAACTGGGTATTACCATTTACTTTTTTTTTTCATGTGCTCCATTCCTCCCATGCCATTGTCAAAGAAACCTTACTAACTGTGGTACTTATTTGCATAACCAAGCACACCTTGGCCAATAGACTTAGCACCTGTGACTCCACTATGCTCTACTACATTCCCAATCTAATTCTTTCCAGCCCTGCTTATCTTTCCTATATAATCCGGGCTTTGCAGCCATGAGTTTTTGTTGTTGTTGCTGTTTTGTTTTTGTCTTCTTTTTGGCTCCCTCCTTTGGTTCATTTGCCCACATTTGTCTTGCTACTTTCTTTCTTCCTCTCAACTCTTCTCATGGCCTGGTCAGTCTACTGCTTATATATTTATTTCGCCATTTCGCCATCGTATTCTGGTGTCAGAAGGTAAAGGTGCTAGACAAGAATGATGGAAAGTCAGTTCAATCTCTAGAACAAATGGAAAGGTGAAAAGAGATAACTTACATCAAAAATTCACCCTCTGACCTCCACATGTGAATTGTGGCATTATGTTGAGCCAAAATTATCTCATGTCCTGTACCTTGAGGCCTGTAGGACAGAAAAAAGCCTGGCTTGAGTTTGAAGGATAGTCTCAAAGCTACAGTGGGGGGGGGGGGATGAGACAGCAAAATCTAGGTAGATACCCCTCCAGCCAGAGGGAGAGATTGGCTGTCTCTCATTGGCTGGAGGTACCCCCATATCACATGATGTCACTTTACCGACATATAAACTAAATTTCTGCTTTGACTTGAATTCCTATCACATCTGATTGTCCTGCTTCATGGGGCTATGGAATGGCTGGATAGTGCACTCACGTATCCCTGGGGAATATTGCTAAGGAGCCCTAGCTACTGGAGCCAGAACATGAGACAACTAATCCCAGGGCAAAGCAGTCAGTCAAGGTTTGGCGTAAATCTAATGAAGTTGTTGTCCAAAGGAGCCCTACCATAATTCCAAAACAACTTCAGTTGTTGTTCAGTCTGTCAGTTTCTATCTGAAGCCTGCCAGCAAGGTGCCATGGCTGAAGACAATACTTTCACAACGCAGTGAACACAGAGACATTAAGCTGGAGACTACATAGGACTGCCAACCCCATATTCTAGCACCTCTGTTACAGGAAGGTAATCTGCATGCTGTTAAAAGAGAAGCATAAACACCAAGCCAGCCAGAAACACTTTATCTACAATGGTGTAATGCCTTTAAAATATGTTTGGACAACCGGTGCATAAAGCTTGTAGGAGTAACCAACCAGTAATTTATCTGAATAAAGGCTTATTCCTTTAGATGAAATTCATACCTGATACTGTTTGGGTGGGTGATCTAGAAGCTGAGAAAAGATTTGATTTTTTTTAACTTTAGCCTACTATATTTTATTTTTTTTTGTATTTAAAAATAAATGAATGTAAACCTAGCCACTAGGGTAAACATTAACAAAAGAAAATGTGTACCTGCTAAGAGAGGAAAAGTCAATTTTCTCCAATAGAATGACATTGGGTATATCAATCACCTCAGGGCATATCGTTCACTTAGGAATTGTTGACAAACAAATAATAGACTCCACAGTTTTCCAGATTTTAGCTGTTTTGTTATTATTATTATTATTATTATTATTATTATTATTATTTAGAAAGAGTTTAAAGTTGGATGAGCAGGGAGAAGAAGAGAATCAAGGACAAATTTGATGGAATAGAAGAATATGGTTGTTCAAAATATACTTAAATTTAGAAGTTATTTTAAATGACTAAAATATATTTAAAAATAAATTCCAAAGAACTGGAAGCTCATATCAGTTTCATGACTTTATTGACATATTGAAATTTCTCATATACCCAAACAAAAGTGCCTCTACTGATAAATTATTAAGTATATACATAAAGCAAAGACACTGTGCAGTGTGTTAGTATCTGAATTTATATATTTCTTTTTTGTTTGCTTGTTTTTGTTTTTGTTTTTCGAGACAGGGTTTCTCTGTGGTTTTGGAGCCTGTCCTGGAACTAGCTCTTGTAGACCAGGCTGGTCTCAAACTCATAGGTATCTGCCTGCCTCTGCCTCCCAAGTGCTGGGATTAAAGGCGTGCGTCACCACTGCCCGGCTGTATTTATATATTGATGTTGGATATTTATCCTAAGAAAAATACTGTGGTAGAGTCTGTGTTATATTGATGTTTATATACTCAAATAAAAGACACTGTATTAGTGTCTGTGTTAAATATTTTGATGTTACACATGAGTTCCCAAAAAAAAAAGACACTGTTAGTGCCTGTGTTAATATATTGAGGTTATTGAAGCCTGCCTCTGCTTCCAGAGTGCTGGGATTAAAGACGTGTGCCACTACTGCCTGGCAAACATTGCATATTTTGTAAAATTGAGACTTCTCCTGGAAAGCTTGAAACAAAAATTGAAATGTTTGTCCTTTACCTTCTAATATTCCCTGAGGGAGATGTATTTTCATATATTTTAAAATTTTTATTTAAAAAATTGACAATGTGTGGTACTCTTGGAAATGGTCAGTGGTCATATTTTAAACTAATTAAACCTTTTAAGATGGCACCATGGCAAGGACTGCTCCTTTGCCAGCCTGAGTTCTACCTCTGAGAGCTAACAGTGGGAGGAGAAAACTGACTGTTGAAACTGTTTTCTGAAATTCACATTTATACCCTCACTGACAAACACACATCATACATACACACAAATAGTAATAATATTATAATAATAAATTTTCAAAGCAGTTAATTTTTTCACACATATTTAACCAACATTCTTTTCATAGTATCTGTAAAAATTCTAGCATTTAAAGTAAAAACTAGATGCAAGGTTCTGCTTCCATCATTATTGGTTGTAGTAAAGTATTTTTCACTGCCCGGGACACTGGAAGGATCCTTATCTTCATCACAAATTAAACTAGCACAGTGGAATTGGTGTGTGTCTCTTTTTCAGAAAGCTAAGGGAAAATAAGACATGAACAGACTTGTCCACAAGTTAAATACATAGGCCCTAGGATCTGCTAATTGTATTTAAAGTACAACTATGTATTTTCTCAGATAACCTTGAAGGCAGCAATGTTATTATTGTGTTGGGTTAAGTGAGAATTCAGTCATCTCATATCAGAGAAATTGGGAGAATGGTTATTTCCATGCAGTGTTTACTGGTAATAGAGATTTTTGTAGTTGGGCAAACTTCTTTAAATTCTGCATATTTAACTACTTCTCTGTAGCAAGAGGAGAGCATTGGTAGCCCATTTATAATTTTGTTATTGAAGGTGAAGTTACATAATGTTTACAGAGAACGTAGCACACTGCCTGTTGTTTGTAACTCATAAACAAGAGCTTTATTATTACTGTAAGTCTGCCATGCATTATTGTTTGTCTTTGCATCTTTAATGTCCTGGATTTTTTTTTCTCTTTCTGCTGCTTGTTTCCCTTAAGGATACGTTCTTCTCACATTAGTACAATTCAGTACCAGTACAAGTTCAAGAGTATAGAAATGACAAGGATGGCTTCTACCCTATGACTGATTAATGTGAGTCTCCAATGGCGTCTGTTCATTCTCAGACAGCATACATTGACCTGGATTCCCCAGGCTCACGATTAACGCATAGTTCTCTGCCAATTGTTCCTCTTTGGCTCATGTTCAAGATAAACATTTTTATTTATTAATTCAAAAGGCTTCTTGTGCTATTTGCAGATAAATATGTTTCTGGATTTAGATGTCTCAATTCATGATTTTAAAACAAAATTACCCTCAAATACTTACCTCATATATTTGCTTTTGAATTTTCAAGTGTCTCCGTTATTAATTACTTTTCATCTGCATATATGGTCATTGTTAGAAAAGATAGTGATTTTTTTCTACCTAGTGATCAGTTCTGCATCTTTATTTTTAGTTTTTCTTGATATTTACAGTGCAAAGTCAATGGTTTCTTCTCTTCGGCTAATAATGTTTGTCTTATGAGTTTTACTATTATACCAATTAGATACCATGATAATACAGCAAGTTGGTGTTGTGGGAACTCCTTCACCCAATAGCCATTAAGATACTGGGCCACTTTTGGCATGGTCTCATGTACCATAACAGAAAATGAAAAGCATGTGTGGCCCTCTTTGCAGCTGGATTTGATTCCAGTTCTCAATGCACGCAGAGGACTGTGCATCACTACCCTTACTGTGAGTTTAACCACAAATAAATAAACCTTTGTTATACTCAGTCCCAACCTATTGTGGAAGCCTTTGGGAAGGAAAAGGTTTACAGTTTATTCAACTTCCAGTTCCACATTGTACTTCATCATCAAAGGAAGTCAGGAAAGAAATACAGAGAAGAACACTTTGAGGAGTATAGACCCACATCAGAGCACAGGACTGAGATCCCAAAGTACAGATGAAGAGTGGGAGGAGTGAAAATATGAGTAAAGAGGTCGAGACCATCATGGGTACAACCACTGAAACAGTCTACCTGAGCTAATGGGACTCATCAACTCCAGCTGGACAGAGAAGGAACAAGTGTAGGCCCAAACTAGGCCTTCTGAATGTGGATGACAGTTGCATGGCTGGGGCAGACTGGGGGGCCACTTGTAATGGCACCAGGATTTATTCTTACTGCTTGTACAGGCTTTTTAGAACCCATTCTTTTTGTATGGATACCTTTCTTAGCCTAGACATAGTAGGGAGGGCCTTGGACCTTCCCAAAGCCAATGTTCCTTACTATCTCTATGGAGAAGATGAGGGGTGGGGGAACAAATGGCGGAGGGAAGGGAGTGGGAACTTGGATTGGTATGTATAATGAAAAAAGCTAGTTTGTTCTCTTTTTTAACAAAATAAAAATAAAATAATGAAGAAAAAAATACAAACTGGATCTGGGACTGATGCACAGGCATTGTACGAGTGCTGCTTACTGACTTTGCTTGTCAAAGCTTGCTCAGCCTGCTTTTTATAGATGCCAAGACCACTTGGAAAGGAATGGTGAAGGCGTAAGTCACGAACAAGGCCACACCAGTTTGGAGTTATGATTAATAGGGTGTTATTTATTTAAAGGGGAAAACTTACAGATCACCGTCTCAGACAACAGCCATCTGCACAACCAGGAAGGGAGTCTAGTCTCTGGAGGAGCAGGAAGTGAAGAGAGCGAGCAGAGGAAATAGCCGCTTTTATAAAGGGAGAGAGACCACGCCCCAATGGGCTGGTATCACAGCAGCTATTGGTTGGAGGGGCGGAAGGACCTCCCGCAACAGAATGGCAGCACCCACAATGGGCTGGGCTCTCATCCACTAACCACTAATTAAGAAAATATCATATAGACTTGCTTACAGCCTGATCTTCTGAAAGAAATTTTTAATTGTGATTCCTTATTCTTTTCAGGTGATTTTAGCTTGTGTCAAGTTGACAGAACTGTGCAACTCAACAATCTAAATATATATCTTCCTACCACGTGTGAGTTTTCTCACATGTTCTTACCTTCCAGGGTTTTTCTTTATGTGGGGGATGTCTAGCTATTCTTCCTCTAGTGATTTAGACGTCTTACCTTGATCAACTGATTTTATAGTTAAGATGATATTTACATCTAGTATATAGGCCTGATAGATTCTTGAATTTAATTACTTGTGAATCCCTTTTTCATGTCTAAAACTCAGATAGAATATTACAATTCATATCAAATCTACACTTGCACTCTAGTGGTAAACTGAACTGGGACTGGAATTGTTTTTATTGTTTTCTTTTTCAAAAGTAGATATTTGAAACTTGAATACAAGCTGAAGAAGACAGCATTTCTTGTTCAAGGATCTCACATTGCAGTGTGCATGCAGATTCTTGGTCCACCCTAGCCATGTACAATCTAGGCCTGTCACTTCAAAAAGCCACTACATTCCAAAGTAATGTCAGCTCTTAGGAAGTCTTCTCCACTGTATTCACTTTCCTCCTTGCTCTCCAGTTATCCTGGAGCCTCAGCCGATCTTCCCCCTTACTACTATATAAGGAATAAGAAAATCAACACACTTTGAACTGCACATATATTAAAAAAATAATCTCCGGTAGTTTTTCATTCGAATAGAAGCTTTTGTTTCTGTTACCTTAAGATACTACACATATTCAGAACCAATGACATCAACTTCCTAACAAAAACCCTTGCATTTGCAGGTGTCTCTTTAAAAATCATAAGTTTTAGTACTAATCAAAGTTATATTTGTCTTTGTAAATTGATATTTTTTTCTGTGCTGGGGTAAATGCCACATATTTCAGTGGACTTTGTAACTGGATTTATATCTCTATCCTAAAAAAATTTGTGTTGAGTGTTTGGAGATTTTTTTTTTACTTTTTTTATTCTCTATGTTTTTTTAGTAGCTCTCATACCCAGTGTTTCTCCAAGTCTCTCTTTCCTTTTTTTATTGACTCTATTGGCTTACCTAACATACACACATCCTGGACTCAGCTTTTGTCTTCTTCTCTTTTTTCTTTTAAATTAATTACTTTTATGTGTATGCCTTTTCCTCATGGGTCTTAGCTTAAATGTGGCTGTCTCAAAGAAGTGTTTTCAAAACCTTTTTAAAATGTCTAGCTTCTCTGTCTTATCTTATTTTACTCCATAGTAGTTGGCACTAACTTGAATTCATTGTCTGTTTATGGAGCCTAATATATGATCCATGAGGGCTGCTGATGCCCATTGCTGTATTCCACACTTAAGCAGGGTCCACACAGATTAACAGGCAATTTGTGGAAAGAGACTGAATTTTATATATTATATTTAAGTTAAGAATTCTTTGAAGAAAATAATATATCACTACAATCATATAAAAACAAATGAAAGAGGGTATTACTATAGTTGAGGAGTCCTATTTGGTTCAAATATTTTATTCCTAGACAGTCTCTGCTTAACATGTTATTGCTTGTTTGTAGTCAATGCTTTTAACACAAAAGACTATTTTTTGGCAAATGTATGCTACTTTTCTATCCACCCAGAAATGGCATACTTTTCTACTTATAAGTAAGTAAAATTAACACCTATCTTTTCAAATTACATTCTCATAACTCCCTGCACAGATCATATACCTACCAGAAACCTTCCCTGTATCTTTTTGGATAAACAGAATCCTATACTGTATTTTGCACTGATTCAGACAATTCATTTTCCCGTTCTCTACATTCCCATTTTCATCTGATTAATGGTATTAGACCAGGAAAAGCTTGAATATCAGGTTCCTAAAATATCACCCATTGAAGTCTGTGAATATTGCTCCTTTGGAAAAAATGTCAGTGAAGATATAACAAATGAGAGGTGATATGATAGGACCTAAACACAAAGAAAGGTGAATATACAAGGTAGACAATGCACAGAAGACAGCAAAGGGGGAAGCCCCGGACTTAGCACAAATCAAGGATGCCAAGAACCACGAGAAGCTGGCTCTGAAGGAATACAACTCTGATAATTTGGGACTTCTAGTCCCACATCAGCAGATTGAATTTTTGTGGGTTTTATGACTTTAAAAAAATTACCTCTTATGGCAGTAGCTGGAAACTAATACAAAGTCTTAATAGTAAATATTTTCAGTTTTACTGTTCACAAATCTCTAAAACAACTGCTTTTCTATGTTATAGAGAGAAAACAATGAGACATCATATAACAATGATCTCATAAAACTGTATCACCAGATACTTAAATATTCTATGGGACAATATTTTATTCTTCTTGGGGTTAGGGTTTGAAGCCTGAAAAAATGCAAAACCTGTGCTGTGTCCATGGGGTCATGGAAAAATAGACAGTATGGCAGGCTTAGCCTGTAAGTTATAAGTTCTATTTCCAGTTCTAGGGAATAACAAGCAACAGGCTATCAAGGTGTATTGATCATTTAGCTCATATTCATGCTGGTTATCCATTGACAAGTCAGTTTCCTTCATTAATAGGCATTCCTCACATATTCAAACATTAGTTGATGCTTTTGTGAAATCCATATGTGGATACAGTGAAAAGTCCTGCTGTTATTTGATCATAAAGCCTTAAACCAATGTTCATTGAGCTGGGGGAGGATTGTCCTAGTTCCTATCAACTTATATAAAACTGCTACTATGTCCCCCTTAATGTCTAGAAATTTGTTTCCTAGGTCTTATATCTACATTAAAAGCAAGATACCCTATCTCAGATTCCCCAATTGTCAAGTTGATAGCTCCCTTTCCTGATTATCTGTTTCTGTGTACGTGTGTACATACAACTATATATAAATTCAACCTTAATAGTTTGTTTTTGTTCTTTGTGTGTAAATAATTTCAAGACAGATAATTTTGGAGGAAGCATGATTAATAAAACCCAGAGACAGAAGTGGGATTCAACATGAAGGTCAGAAAATCAAAACAGCCAGCCACTGGCTCTTAACTCCTCCTCAGTCTGAAATGGCAATCTTGCCTCCAGGAATCTCAGAATGAGACTGTGTCTGATAGCTGTCTCCTCCTGTATTATATATAATTTTCCCTTCCTAGGTCTGCTCTACCTTATCATGGGCTCAAGACAGTTAATTTATTCATTAATCAATAAAAGCAACACATAAACAGAAGGACCTCCCACACCACAGGTCCTAGAACCTATGATGTTTCAAGTGTAATCATGAGTTCAGGATTTTCAAGAACAGGATGTTACCTTTCCATCACACATTGTGACTAGCCTGAAAAAAGTTACAGTAATTGGTGACATTATAAATTTGCATAACTGTTTTGGAAAAAAGTGGTTTTAACAGCAAGGATCTAGGAGAAATGTTAATACTAGATGCCATCAAGTGTTAATGGTAACAGTATAAGAACAGGGAATGAAGTAGAATCATAGAAATCCAAAATGACCTCATTTATATAATGGTGCCAATACTGTAGAAGCCAACACTGTAGGAAGCTGAGAGGAAGGGGATATGATAACATGAGACAAGAAGTCCCAACTATTATGAGTAAACTTTAAGTTGTGAAGTTTACAGAATGTTAGGAAAAAACCTGGTATATCTTCCATAGGAAATAGAGTAGTAGAGAATGAAGAACAAATAGATCCAGCTTTGGCTGATGAGTTAATTGTGAGAACTTAGATTTCACCAGAGGAAAAACATTAATCACTAGAAGCAAAACTCTTTTTCACGTTGTATGACACTGTAACCACAAATACTGCCAACTGGGAAAACTGTTCTATCAGTATGTGTGTGTGTAGTTACAGAGTTTCTTTTGTTGTTTTCTATACTGTTTATGCCTTCAATATTAAAACTATGACTCAAATAGGTAATGGTTATCGGTGGAAAAGTTGGAGGTCTGAAAGAGAATGAGGTAAGGGAACAAACTGGCAATTATTGTAAGCATTATTAGAAACTTATGGAAACAAATTTGATTGTAAAACTGTTCCTGCAAACTATTGAATCTGCATAAATAGAAATGCCTCAGGCTATCTGGCACCACTTCTTGAAACAGGTAGCCCGAGTTTCATCATTGCACCAACTTCATGCTTCATTCCCAGGTTGTCAGACCCATTAAAAATTAGGACTTACTACTAATAATAATACTTTGAATATTATTAATTACTAATGACAAGATAAATAATCTCCACAAGGCTTTGTAAAGTTACCTCCAGATAGAAAATGCTAAAGGTACTCATGTTGCTAAGGACATAAAAATCATAACGTACTTGGAAGGTAGCAATGACATAATCCAGATTTAAAAACCTTCTAGTGGTAGTTTATGCCTTGAAAGATCAGCAAAACTTCTTTGAAGACTTCTAAGTGTATACTATTTAGTCAATGGCTAATTTGTTACAAATGTTATAGTAGTTGAAATTTTGAGGCTATATTACAGTCATTTACTCTCTATCATTGTCTCTCTTCTCCAACTCCTTCTTATATCTACCTATTTTTTGTGACACTCAGCAAGTTATATAGAAATTATTGTAGAAATAGATTCTCACCTCCAAATTAAGGTAATCTCTAAAAATATATAGACATAAAAATAAGTAAAATCTTTCCTCTTTTTCCTTTCTTCTTTCACTGAATATTTTATGAACAGATGTACCTAACACTACTCAAGAGACTAGGAATAAATTCATCAAAAAGTGGATGCCAATATAAATTAGAGGCAACAGAAAGGATTAAGGCAGTAGACAAGTAGGTACTAGAAGCACACATGGTGATGAGAAACATGTTGAAGCATGAAGCAGGTTTGCTGAGGACATTTAAAGCTTGGACTAGATTGATTTATTGATGCTTTACAAAGTCGCACTGGGAAGACAATATTTGACTTGAGGAATTCTGAGTATGGGTAATGTTTTATATGGTAAAAAAATCTTATCTAGAATGTCACTAAAAGACTCTTAATTAGAAGCAGAACTGATGAAAAGCATTAAGACTGTATTTTGACAGGAGTTGGTATAATCTTTAGGTTTATTTTTCCATGAGAAAAAAAAAGAAAAGTAAATTTTGTTCCTTTTTTTCTTTTTTGATTTTTTGAGATGAGTTTTCTCTGTAGCTTTGGCGCCTGTCCTGGTTGTAGCTCATGTAGACCAGGCTAGCGTTGAACTCACAGAGATCCATCTGCCTCTGCCTCCTGAGTCCTGGGATTAAAAGAACGGCGTAAATTTTGTTCTTAATAAATATAGGGTGTAAATAGTATACACTTAGAAGTCTTCAAAGATGTTTTGCTGATCTTTCAAGGCATAAACTACCACAAGAAGGTTTTTAAATCTGGATTATGTCATTGCATCAGGTACTGTGTGCACCATCTTCCAGATGGGAATGTACATAAGACCTGATGATACCGAGAAAGAGGCAGGAAGCCCTAAAGGAGTTCATCTTCCCCAGAGACAACTGTCACAAGTGTCCTTATCTAGGCTCACTGCTCCAGTGACTGAACTTGATATATGCACAGTCCCTCTCCCTGATTTGGCTTATATTTTGTCCATCAAAATTAGGTAATTTCAGCTTCATTTCATGTGCAAAATGCTTTTTGAGTTTAAAGTCAAATTAAAACATCTGTCTTAACAAATAAAAGTGCTTTTCAATAATGAAGAAATTGCCATCAAATAAAAAGGCTAGCCACTGTGTTTAAGATGCTTAGAGTTGCCAGGAGGAGATGTGAGTCTGCCTCTACATAGCACTTTTTTGTACTTGAAACTTTCAAGGAGAGCAATCCAGATTAAGATCACACTTGACAAATAAAACTTTTAGTTTTAAGCCTTGTTTTGTGAGAAAGAGCTCCAAATATGCAATAATGTCACACAAGCAAGTGTCTGTTCACAAAACTTACTGGATACTGCCTTTTGTCAAATTGTTGAAATAGGAGCGGCGGGGCTGCGTCCCCAACACCCCAGCCGCTTGGCTAGCTCACGCCCGAAATAACAACACACAAACTGTATTCATTTAAGAACTGCTTGGCCCATGAACTCTAGCCCTTACAGGCTAATTCTCGCACCTGGACTAGCCCATTTCTAATGATGTGTGTAAGCACCCCAAGGTGCGCTTACCGGGAAGATTCTAGCCTCCGGCTGTCCGGTCCCTCTGGAAGCAGAGCAGAGTCTGACCTCACTTCCTCTTCCGCCCAGCACCCTATTCTGTTTTCTCCTCCCACCAATGCTTTAACCTATCAGGGCCAAGCAGTTTCTTTATTGCTCAGCCAATGAAATCAACAGATTGATGACACTCCCACATCATCAAATTACCATTTCATCAATTTTACATAAAAAGTGGAAGACTTCAGTGAAGGTATCTGACTTATATAGTTCAGAACTTAACTGCACTTCAGAGTTTAAATCCATAACTAAAATACTATTAATTTTTTCCAAGGAAAACGAGAAAGCTAAATTTAGGCAGTGTTAAATACTGCAGGTTGCAAAAATAAATCTGTTAGCATAGTAAAAAGAAGCATAGCTAGAAAGAAGAATGTGAATAAGGCTTATTTAGGTTGCTAACCTGGCTAATTTGTAATTTGATGCCAAGTGTAAAAATGATTTGTACACTATTTTCTATGTCTTTCTAGTGTCAAGTATATAGAAAGTCACTGAAAAAACAAGGTACTAGAAATGTGTCTATGCGCATGACAACACCATAAGAAATGAAGGTTTTAATCAATGCAAGTAAGTTATGACTCATCTACATATATTATTCAATAATTATTATCTAATAATTATCCATTAATTTTCAGGACACAATTTTGATGATTGGTACTGATATATACTCATGAACCTTTAAAAGTGTGCTATGTTATGTATGACTGCAAAACTTTGCTCCTGCTCTTGGCATTCCTTCCAACTGTCTTCCATAAGGAAACAACTGCATAATTTCATCATTGTCAAACACTCATAGCATATTCTCTCCTTATTCAGATGACTAATTATGAGACTTACTCATACTGTTGTATGTGTCCGGTTTTAACTGATAAATAAAAATCAATCTCATACACTCACACATTATTTTTCATTGAGCTTTTTAATGGATAGTCCCTAGTTGGTGAATTGTCTCCAGTTGTTAGCAATACCAAATAAAGTGGAAAGGATATAAATTATTAAGATATTGCCATTTTTAAAGGGTCTATCCAGTCTCTTTGTTCTTACCATCAATCATCTTATCACACATTGGAACGGATAGAGTTCACAATTTAAAACAGGTTATTTATTAGCTGGGTGGTTGTGATCATGATGGATTATTGTTAAAAGGATTTTAATGAAGGCCAATACATACATAGAAGTTATAAAAATATTCTAAATTAAGATAACTAAGGAAACTGTCCCCTTTGAACATAGCAATAGATGTTGGGATAAATCACACCTGCATAAATAAGTGAGAAAGGAGAGTCTTAAATCCTCAGTGTGGAAGTTCTAGACAGGAGGAGCTCAAGCAGAAAGATCTAGGGTCTGGGATGTGCTCTATGTGCTCTTGTCCGTGACGAGGTTATGCCTGTTTCAGGCTGGAGACGTCATCAAGACATGCCATTCCTGCTTAGGTCTGTTTCCTGTGATGTCATTGTTCCCCAATGAGGAAGTTCTGCTGACATATTTTACTGTGTGCGTCAGTTACTGATGGATCTCTTCTTTTGTTTGGAAATGTGCTTGCTTTCCCTTAATTAGTTGAAGACATTCTTGTTGAGTGTGAACTCAACTCCCAGCTCTCTTTTCTGACAATGTAAAGCCGTTACACAATTGCTTTTTCACTTGCACTATTTCTTAGTAATTTTGGATCTTATTTCTGTACTCAATCTGCATTTTAACTTGGTGCTTATAAAGTTATATGTATGGCACACTATAATTCCTTGACCCAGAGTTTACCACCACGTCTTTCCATCTTTGGTGTGTTGTGGTCATTGAGGTTTTATGGTCTGTTTACTAGTTTCCATCAAAGTGGAAACTGTAGCTTTAAACATTTTATGTCTCAAGCCTTAAGTTTTCAGTTATAAACTTTTAAAGCCACTTGTGTTGGTTCACTGATGCCTGTTTTGTTGTTACTGTAAATGCAACCTGTGTTTTGGATTTTGTTTTGTTTTGTTTTGGTTTGGTTGCTTGCTGGGATTCATTTAGTATTTTCTAATGTTTTTTCATGTTTACTAACACTTTTTTTTTCCCAATAGTAACTCATTAAGCCTATTCAAAATGCAGTTGTCATCTTATCACTTTTAAATTAGAGGAGCCTATTTTCTATATTTCCCATATCTTAGGACTTTTTGGTATGTAAAATTCATCATAACTGTCTTAATGTTTTTTTACACTAATCTAATAGATTGGAAAATATGTCACCTTCATTGTTTGGGGTGCTTTGGTACTTGTTGTAATTCTCTTTTCTGGTCCCTTCTCTTTTTATATTTGACAAATCTGAATAGATGACAAACATTATGGTTTGATATTGTGAAATTAAGGGAATTTGTATATTCTAAGAAATACTATTGAGTTTTTCATCACAAAATATTGACATAATTAAAAGCAACATAATCTTTTCAGGTTTTTTTTATATCTTTTCATGTTTTACTTTTCAAATTTGTCCAGTTAAAAAGATACACTATGTCCTATTAAACACCACAAAGAAGCCTTTTTTGTATGCACTGCCTTGTACTGTGTTTCTTAGTCAGTGTTCTACTGCTGTGAAGAGAAAAAGGGACCTGAACATTTAACTGGGAATTGGCTTACAGTTTTAGAGGTTTAGTCCATTACCATCATGGAGGGAAGCACAGTAACATACAGGCAGATGATGGAGCAGTAGCTGAGAACTATATCTAATCTATAGGAAAAATTTGATAGATACTTTTTGGACTTGACATAGGATTTTGAAATATCTATGCTCACACCTAGTAGCATACTTCCTCCAATAAGGCTACAGCTCCTAATCCTTCTAATCATTTCAAATATGATCACTCTCTGCTTAATGAACATTCAAATATATGTACTTATGCAGATGGGATTTGTGTGTGTGTGTGTGTGTGTGTGTGTGTGTGTGTGAACAAATACTCTCCATAGGAGAGGAGTGCTTCAAGTTTGGATGATTTAAGTAAGTATTAAAGCCCTTTGTGATTCCTAAAGTCTGATATCTTAATTGATAATGATGATTTTATATACCCCCATATGTGTGTGTGTGTGTGTGTGTGTGTGTGTGATTTTCCTCTCTGTCTCTTACACACAAAAGCACTCAAAATAGGAAGCTACCTTTTTGTAATGAATTATTATTTACACAGGAATTTTTATGAAAAGACAGATTTTATAACTGTTTTATTGACAGTGTATCTTATCACTTTTACTGAAAGGAATCACCTCTCTCATTTTTTTTTTATTTTTGCAAAACAACTACCTAACTCAAGTATTTCTGTCTAAAAATTAATCTCATCAGTAACTTCCCAAATCTATTTTTCCTCCTCTCAGCAAACTACGTCTTATGTGCCTCTAAATATGTAACACCAATTTCGACTTACAACTCTATTGCCAAATCACTGCAGAATACAGCAGAATAATTGCTTCTATGAATCTAGACACTAAGTTCCTATTAATGTGGTAGAAGGCAGCAATAGTTTTTACTACAATCACTTTCTGCCGTTGATCTTTATTTTGAGGTAGCAATAATGAGGAGGCAATAAACATTCAAATCATGAAAACCTTATTCATATAATACTAAGTATGGTAATCCTAGCCTAGTTTGAATTATTTTCTAGTTAAATAAGGATAAGGTCAAACATTTTTTTAAAAATTGTAAGAATACCTTTAATTAATTTATGCATTTTGACAAACTTACAGTAGCTTCTGAATAAATGTTAATAAACTTCTCTTAACACTCACAAGTAATTGCAATCAATGAGCATTCAAGTGGATATGGATGAAAAGTCAAACAAGACAAGGTCAAGTGCAGACCTGGGCATGGTTTGAGGCAGCTTACCCCTTCTCAAAACTGATCTACAATGTACTATGTGGAGTGTAGGCAGAGAAACAAGCCTTTACTGTCAGTTAGGCAATGATATTTTTGACTTCTCTACAGGGAAGCTGAAAAATTTCTCAAATGACATCAAGGTGTTGTATGATCTCCCTATGTGCTTAATTATTTATCATAAACATATGTGGTCACTAGTTTTGGATCGAATATGTTTCTAGGTTTTTGAAGATAATAATTAGAAATAATGATGAGTTAGAAGAGTTCATACTGAGGGGGTCCATAGAAAGGAGAAAACTGTATTGTGCTGGTATCCACTTAATTCCCTGGAAATAGGTTAGAGAGAGAGGAGCAGCCACAGCAGGTAGTATTCTACAGACTGGGAGACTGGATTTGGAGGGAAAGATTGAGTATGAAGATCTGAAGCTCGTCTATCTGCTTCTGTGGCCTACTTGCTTTTCTGAAGAGAGGCTTAGATGATGTAGTCTCAAGTAATTCCTGCTAGAGTTAGGAGATTAGACAGGACAAAAAAAGGGAGGAAAGGCTGACAAAAAAGATGTTATTTATCTGCTGGTGATGGATGAATGAGCAAATATATATTTACCTCACAGTCTGTATTATTGTTATGAACCAAATCACACTTAGTTCCTGTTCACAGCTGTCTTAGCTGCAGTGGACTTTCAAGTTCTTAAAATGGTAACGAGTATTGTTTATGTTCTTACAGAATAAACTTTTGCATTGTGAAGAGAAATGGAAAATAATCTTCTGAGAACACATTCTACCTCCCCAAAGCAATATTCTTTCCCTTTCCTGGGTCTGTACCATAAAAAATGCATTCTTACAACCTTTGACAATTTTCTCTTTAAGTGACCCTGGGAAGTATAAAGAAAAACCCCGACTATAGCTTAAATGCTCTAAGTTCAGTGGCCCTCAATGATTCACATTCTCTCCTCAGGACACAATCACTACTGTCTTTAGAGGGTCTCTTGTTACTTACATCTTACAACATAAGTTCTGAATAAGGTGTATCAAGTGTTGTTATATTTTATAAAATCTTTTCATTAGATTCTGGAACATTTTATCATCCAAACCTTACTTTTTGTTTTTGATGCAAGAAAATCCATAACTACACATTTACCTGTGTTGTTTATAGTCATAATAATCTTTTATTGGTGATCATTATATTTAATGCATGTGAAAAGGGCATTTAGCAGTATTTTAATTCAATCCATTTTCCTTTTATTTATTTATTTAATGGCCCTACAACAGTTTTCCATCACTCTTCTCCTCCAAGTCCCTCTGTCTTCCGCTCTACCACCCCAATCCACTTCTCCTTTGCATGCAGACAAGGGCAGGCTACCCATAGATATCAGTAAAACAAGGCATCTCAAAGTTGCAATAAGACTTAGTACCTCCTGAGGTGAAGGCTGAACAAGGCAACCCAGCATGAGGAATAAGGTCCCCAAAGCCAGCAAGAATGTTAGAGACAGCCCCTGCTCCCATTGTTAGGAGACCCATTAGAAAAACAAGCTACACAATTGTCACATAGGGAGAGGGCATAGGCCAGGCCCATGCAGGCTCCCTGGTTGTCAGTTCAATCTCTGTGAGCTATGAGCCTAGGTTAGTTGATTTTGTGGGTTTTCCAGTCCTTGATTCCTCTGGCTACTACAGTCCTCTTCCCACGCTTGATTAGGATATCCTGAGCTTGGCCTAAAGTTTAGCAAGGAGATTCTGTATTTGTTTCCATCACTTGATGAATGAGGCCTCTCTTGACTACAATGGGGCTAGGCACCAATCTATGAGCACAGCAGAATATCATTAGTCATCATTACATTGACATTTTTTCCAAGTCATAATTGGTTCTACCCTAGGTGTATGGGCCACTCTAGCCCATAAACCTGACATTTCAGGCAATGTGAGGGATGGGTTTACTCTTGTCGCCATGGGTCGCAGGCTGTACCAGTCATTGATTAGCCACTCCCACAATCTCTGTGTCATGCTTTACCCCAGTACATCCCAGTGACAGGACAGGCTGTAGGTAAAAGGTTATGTATGTGGCTGGATTTATGTCTCGGTCCTTCCTCTGGAAGTCTTGCCAAGTCACAGGTCAAGGCCAATTTAGGCGATGCATCCCCTATTGCTAGGAGTCTTGACTGGGATCATCCTTATAGATCTCCTGGGAGTTCCCCTTATAGCAGGTTTCTACCTGACCGTGAATCACGCCTCCTTTCCTGCCTTTCATACCTTTCAGTACTCTTCTCTCAATCTACCACCTGGTCTCCCAGTTTTCCATGCCCACATACCCCTTGCCCACCCATGAAATCTATTCTATTTCCCCCTAAATGTCCAACATAATTAGCCATCACAGAAGTACAAATTGAACGGACTCTGAGATTCCACCTCACACTTGTCAGAATGGCTAGGATGAAACACGAGTGATAGCGCTAGGTGGAAAGAATGGGGACCAAGAGGAACACTCCTCCATTGCTGGTTGAAGTCCAAACGTGTACATTCACGTTGGAAATCAATAGGTCGGTTTATTAAAAAATTGGGAATGTATCTACCTCAAGACCCAGCTATACAACTCTTGGGCATATATACAAAGAATGCTCAATCACACCACAGGGACACTTGCTCAACTATGTTCACAGCGGCTTAATTCATCATAACCAGAACCTGAAAATAACATTGGAGTCTTTCAACTAAAGAATGGATAAAGAAAATATGGTACATTTGCAAAACAGGGTATTATTCAGCTGATAAAAACAATGACATCATGAAATCTGTAGGCAAATGGATAAAACTAGAAACTATAATCCTGAGTGAGGCAACCCAGATTAAGAAAGACAAAAATGGTATGTACTCATGTATAAGTGAATATTAGGAGTTAGGTAAACAATAACCAACCTATAATTCACAGACTCAGAAAAGCTAGGTAACAAAAAGGGCTCAAGGGCAAGACATTCAGAACTTCTAGATGTTTTTTATTGTTTTGTATGAGTTGCAGTGATGTTCATATCACCCTTTGGATACTTGAGAAGAAACTGGATCTCATCTGCAGACCATATTTTTAATTTCAACAGATTTATTTAGTAAGTACTTTTGTACTGATTGTACTTTTATGATGTGTGTTCAGAGGATTGTGCATTTTAGTTTATTTAATGTCTATTTCTTTTAAAAAATGGACATAATTAAAGATTGGGAGTTGAGTGTTATGGAACAAAATTGTAAGCCTAGTTCTTTTGGCAAAATGATAGAAAATTCCTGGTTAAGCAAGCCTAGACTACAGAGCAGGTCTTTTCCAAAGAAATGAGAGGTATAGAAGGAAGGAAAGAAGGAAGGAAGAAAGAAAGGAAGGAAGGAAGGAAGGAAGGAAGGAAGGAAGGAAGGAAGTGAGGGAGGGAGGGAGGGAGGAAGGAAGGAAGGAAGGAAGGAAAGAAAAAATGAAGGAAGAAAGACAAAAAAAAGAAGGTATGTTAAGTTGAATTCATATATATAGCTGATCAACAACTGAGGGTAGACACACATCATCAGTGAATGTTCGTTTAACTTTTGTACAGTACACCTGCAAAATAATAAACATCTCACTGAAGACTACAGATCTTCTTTTTCTTGGTTTTGCACATTCTGATTTTTAAAGGTATTCACTATTCTTTTTGACAGTCTATATTTGAACGTGTATATTAATTAAAGTTCTTTTTACCCTTTCCTCCATCCAAACCTTCCCACATCCACCCTCCTCTCTCTCCTCCAAACTTATGGCATCTTTTTTCATTAATTGCCATTGCATGCATTTATGTATTTGTAAATACAAATATATTTCTAAATATAATTATCAAATTATATACAATGTTATTTTTATGTATGTTCATACTGACCATTTGGTTCTGGGCAATCAACCTGTGCGTTCTTTTCTAAGGAAGAACACTTCCAACGTTATTCAGTTTCCTATAGATCATTGTGTAGGGTTGAAGCCTCTTAAAATTTTTCTCACCCTGTTTGGCATGTTCATTGTTGTCATCCTCATTCAGCTCATGTTTGGTTGGGCATTTTCCTGAGACTTTATGTGTATACCTTTTTATGTTCCTAAGAGACACAATCATAGAGCGAAAACCCTTACTTCCTGTATCTAAACAATTTTCCACCTTTCTCTCACAATGTTAATTTATATATAATGACTTCTCAGGCAGTAACAAGAGACAAAATAATGCTTCCATCTTGCCTATTCAAAGTCATTTAAATATATTTTAATATTAATAAGTTGTTTTGAAATATATTACAAGGTAAAGTCATATAGTTCATTTCTAGTGACTTGCTCAATGCTGTGGTCAGTACCAGTACCATGTCTTCCTTTTGCATATGGCTTATGTTTATAAATTAAATAAATTTTTAAAAACCTGATTCTAATGGTGCAGTGATATTCATAACTAATATTGTCTTTTAAACCTAGCTTTATCATAGTTCAGATTTTTTTTAGAAATTTTTGATATAGATTAGAAACGTCAATTTGTCAATTTGACACAATATATGTATATCATATCATCAGTTTCCTCTGTTGTCTTTGACATCTAGAGTTGGCTATCAAGGATAGAATGCTATGCTTTAAATGGATACACAAAATCTGGCAAGCTTTACTTGTGGAGATTTGAATTCTGTTTTCAAATAAACTTTTCATGACTACTTATATTCAACATGCTTCATATTTTTTCTATTTATTTGTTCTACTGAATTTACTATTATTATGACTGAATTTATTAATAAAAAAATACAGTCATTGACCCATTGGTCATTACCATTAGAAGTTTGACATAGTTCAAAAGATTAATGCATTTTTAAGTCCTTTTGTAATTCAATTAAGAGGAAATTAGGTTGCCATAGGGAATACTGTATGCCTCTGGATATAAGTCTGTAAGTCGTGTTTTTGTTCATACTTGACTCTGAGTAAAATAACACCACAATGTTTAAATGCGAAATTCAGGTAACAGTAAATGATTAGTATAAGACCATTAAGACACTTATTTCTGCAAGCTTCAGAATTCTTCTGAGGAATTTTATATTCCAATACAGACAAGTTCAGCTTCCTTAACACTGTAGGCCATAAACATACATTTTTAATTTTTATCAATCTAGAGTCAATTAGCCTTAAGTGAAAGAAACATAGAAAATCCATTATGCAGGTATGCCCATTAAGAGTCATCTTTTTAAAAGGTCAGTTGAGATGGGAGTACAAATTGCTTCAACTGACAGTTCTACTTATAATTAATGTCAAGACACATTTGTATTCATATTATGGCTTAGCATCTCAAGGGCTGAAGTTCTAGGCTGATGTAATTATCCTTAGCACAATATTTATAGGGAATCAATTATATGCAACTCCCTGAATTTATAGAAATCATACTTGCATGCTCAAATAGTTGAGAGTTGTTCTACAGTGAGGTGCCATGCATCTAGATAATTCTGACAAGTATACAGTTAGGTAGCATTCATTGTGGCATAATATTTTTTACATATTCTCGTTAATCATTTCCTTTTCTGAAATCTTAGGAATTTTGTTTTTCATTTTCTCAAGAGCTCTTTTACTTCATGAATTTAAAAACAGTAAAAAGTATTATTGGAAAATGCAATTAGAAGAAAAATATAACAAAAATCTTACTTACTTGAAAACTTGCTGTTTGGAACTACTGATTTTGCCCAAAAATGTGACAACAGATATGATCAGGTCGTACAATGGTGCTGCCTCCTGAAGCACTGCCTGGTGTTCAGCCATGGGTAATTAGAGCAAGACACACATCATGGGCAACTGCTGAATTCTTGCTCCTTTTTCTCTTTCATTTTTAATATTGTACCAAATTATTCCTGATTTATTATTGTGAAGATTCCCTTTCTTCTACCATAGGATGCAGCTAGTATTTAATCAATGTTTACTTTTTATCATTTTGTATGAGGGATGTCATTCACTCCCTTATTTTGACTGTCACAAACTAATGAAGTACCATGTATAATAAACAATCTCTAGCCTGAGTTTCTAGATTGTGCCGTCTTCAGAGCTCCTAGTACATGGTACGCCACTGGCATATCAATCCTTTAAAACAGATTTATTTAAGTATCTTTCAACTTTAACCTTTATTATGTTTTTAAGCCTTATCTATTCTTGTTTGAAGCATTGCGGAATACTCTATTTGACTTTTACTTTTAATAACACAAATACTTGCAGGATCTCACAGATGTATCAAATAAGACAGAGCATGGTCCTACTCTTGTGTTTTTTTTTTTTTTTTTTTTGGTTTCCTTCAGAGGAGCATGGTTCTTTCGAGAATCTTTGCTGTCTCTCTGAAAAGCTATATTTTGATGGAATATTTCCCTATCTCTTTCCACATTTACCTCCCAAGCTTTATTTTCTTCAATTTTGTTTAATCACTACTTAAATCTAGATCATCAAAAATGATTCAATAATTACAATGAACGCATAAATTTTATACCCTTTCAGTGACAGTGGAACTTCTTAAGCTATATCCTTGTACTTTTTTTTTATTAAAAATTTCTGCCTCCTCCCCACCTCCCTTTACCCCCCTCCACCCACTCCCCACATCCCACTCCCTCTCCAGTCCGAAGATCAGTCAGGGTTCTCTGCCCTGTGGGCAGTCCAAGGTCCTCCCCCCCTCCATCCAGGTCTAGGAAGGTGAGCATCCAAACAGGCTAGGCTCCCACAAAGCCAGTACATGCAGTAGGATCAAAACCCAGTGCCATTGTCCTTGGCCTCTCAGCCAGAACTGGTTGTCAACCTGTAGAAGAATGAAAATAGATCCATATCTATCTCCAGGCACAAAACTCAAGTCCAAATGGATTAAAGACCTCAATATCAATCTGAACACACTGAACTTGAAAGAAGAGAAAGTGGGAAGTACTCTACAACAGATGGGCACAGGAAACCACTTCCTACATATAACCCCAGCAGCACAGACATTAAGGGCAATATTGAATAAATGGGACCTCCTGAAACTGAGAAGCTTCTGTAAAGCAAAGGACACTGTCACTAAGACAAAAAGGCAACCCACTGACTGGGAGAA